>NW_028243142.1:0-90366 GCF_964263255.1 Lissotriton vulgaris
GTTAGAGCTAAAATTAGCATGTTTAAAGTGATTTTTCATGCTTCCAGGGGCTCGGGAAGTTAATTAAATACCATTTGGAGGCATTTAATGTTCGAGCAAAAAACGGCTGATTTTCGACAAAAGAGATAACACCCCCCCATTACGTCATGCTTCAGAAATGTGGAAAATGGTCCGTTTTCAAATGTTTTATTTTTGAACGTCAGTTCACATTTGTAGGTGGATCATCAGTGTTAGAGCTAAAATTAGCATGTTTAAAGTGATTTTCATGCTTCCAGGGGCTCGGGAAGTTAATTAAATACCATTTGGAGGCATTTAATGTTCGAGCAAAAACGGCTGATTTTCGACAAAAGAGATAACACCCCCCCATTACGTCATGCTTCAGAAATGTGGAAAATGGTCCGTTTTCAAATGTTTTATTTTTGAACGTCAGTTCACATTTGTAGGTGGATCATCAGTGTTAGAGCTAAAATTAGCATGTTTAAAGTGATTTTCATGCTTCCAGGGGCCCAAAACACAAGATTTATGGAATGGTTAAAAGTGCATGAAAATGGCCAATTTACTCACTCTGAGTTCTCAAAAAGGGTTTCTTCACCCCGGGAAGTTAATTAAATACCATTTGGAGGCATTTAATGTTCGAGCAAAAACGGCGGATTTTCGACAAAAGAGATAACACCCCCCCATTACGTCATGCTTCAGAAATGTGGAAAATGGTCCGTTTTCAAATGTTTTATTTTTGAACGTCAGTTCACATTTGTAGGTGGATCATCAGTGTTAGAGCTAAAATTAGCATGTTTAAAGTGATTTTCATGCTTCCAGGGGCCCAAAACACAAGATTTTATGGAATGGTTAAAAGTGCATGAAAATGGCCAATTTACTCACTCTGAGTTCTCAAAAAGGTTTCTTCACCCCGGGAAGTTAATTAAATACCATTTGGAGGCATTTAATGTTCGAGCAAAAACGGCTGATTTTCGACAAAAGAGATAACACCCCCCCATTACGTCATGCTTCAGAAATGTGGAAAATGGTCCGTTTTCAAATGTTTTATTTTTGAACGTCAGTTCACATTTGTAGGTGGATCATCAGTGTTAGAGCTAAAATTAGCATGTTTAAAGTGATTTTCATGCTTCCAGGGGCTCGGGAAGTTAATTAAATACCATTTGGAGGCATTTAATGTTCGAGCAAAAACGGCTGATTTTCGACAAAAGAGATAACACCCCCCCATTACGTCATGCTTCAGAAATGTGGAAAATGGTCCGTTTTCAAATGTTTTATTTTTGAACGTCAGTTCACATTTGTAGGTGGATCATCAGTGTTAGAGCTAAAATTAGCATGTTTAAAGTGATTTTCATGCTTCCAGGGGCTCGGGGAAGTTAATTAAATACAATTTGGAGGCATTTAATGTTCGAGCAAAAACGGCTGATTTTCGACAAAAGAGATAACACCCCCCCATTACGTCATGCTTCAGAAATGTGGAAAATGGTCCGTTTTCAAATGTTTTATTTTTGAACGTCAGTTCACATTTGTAGGTGGATCATCAGTGTTAGAGCTAAAATTAGCATGTTTAAAGTGATTTTCATGCTTCCAGGGGCCCAAAACACAAGATTTATGGAATGGTTAAAAGTGCATGAAAATGGCCAATTTACTCACTCTGAGTTCTCAAAAAGGGTTTCTTCACCCCGGGAAGTTAATTAAATACCATTTGGAGGCATTTAATGTTCGAGCAAAAACGGCTGATTTTCGACAAAAGAGATAACACCCCCCCATTACGTCATGCTTCAGAAATGTGGAAAATGGTCCGTTTTCAAATGTTTTATTTTTGAACGTCAGTTCACATTTGTAGGTGGATCATCAGTGTTAGAGCTAAAATTAGCATGTTTAAAGTGATTTTCATGCTTCCAGGGGCCCAAAACACAAGATTTATGGAATGGTTAAAAGTGCATGAAAATGGCCAATTTACTCACTCTGAGTTCTCAAAAAGGGTTTCTTCACCCCGGGAAGTTAATTAAATACCATTTGGAGGCATTTAATGTTCGAGCAAAAACGGCTGATTTTCGACAAAAGAGATAACACCCCCCCATTACGTCATGCTTCAGAAATGTGGAAAATGGTCGTTTTCAAATGTTTTATTTTTGAACGTCAGTTCACATTTGTAGGTGGATCATCAGTGTTAGAGCTAAAATTAGCATGTTTAAAGTGATTTTCATGCTTCCAGGGGCTCGGGAAGTTAATTAAATACCATTTGGAGGCATTTAATGTTCGAGCAAAAACGGCTGATTTTCGACAAAAGAGATAACACCCCCCCATTACGTCATGCTTCAGAAATGTGGAAAATGGTCCGTTTTCAAATGTTTTATTTTTGAACGTCAGTTCACATTTGTAGGTGGATCATCAGTGTTAGAGCTAAAATTAGCATGTTTAAAGTGATTTTCATGCTTCCAGGGGCTCGGGAAGTTAATTAAATACCATTTGGAGGCATTTAATGTTCGAGCAAAAACGGCTGATTTTCGACAAAAGAGATAACACCCCCCCATTACGTCATGCTTCAGAAATGTGGAAAATGGTCCGTTTTCAAATGTTTTATTTTTGAACGTCAGTTCACATTTGTAGGTGGATCATCAGTGTTAGAGCTAAAATTAGCATGTTTAAAGTGATTTCATGCTTCCAGGGGCTCGGGAAGTTAATTAAATACCATTTGGAGGCATTTAATGTTCGAGCAAAAACGGCTGATTTTCGACAAAAGAGATAACACCCCCCCATTACGTCATGCTTCAGAAATGTGGAAAATGGTCCGTTTTCAAATGTTTTATTTTTGAACGTCAGTTCACATTTGTAGGTGGATCATCAGTGTTAGAGCTAAAATTAGCATGTTTAAAGTGATTTTCATGCTTCCAGGGGCCCAAAACACAAGATTTATGGAATGGTTAAAAGTGCATGAAAATGGCCAATTTACTCACTCTGAGTTCTCAAAAAGGGTTTCTTCACCCCGGGAAGTTAATTAAATACCATTTGGAGGCATTTAATGTTCGAGCAAAAACGGCTGATTTTCGACAAAAGAGATAACACCCCCCCATTACGTCATGCTTCAGAAATGTGGAAAATGGTCCGTTTTCAAATGTTTTATTTTTGAACGTCAGTTCACATTTGTAGGTGGATCATCAGTGTTAGAGCTAAAATTAGCATGTTTAAAGTGATTTTCATGCTTCCAGGGGCCCAAAACACAAGATTTATGGAATGGTTAAAAGTGCATGAAAATGGCCAATTTACTCACTCTGAGTTCTCAAAAAGGGTTTCTTCACCCCGGGAAGTTAATTAAATACCATTTGGAGGCATTTAATGTTCGAGCAAAAACGGCTGATTTTCGACAAAAGAGATAACACCCCCCCATTACGTCATGCTTCAGAAATGTGGAAAATGGTCCGTTTTCAAATGTTTATTTTTGAACGTCAGTTCACATTTGTAGGTGGATCATCAGTGTTAGAGCTAAAATTAGCATGTTTAAAGTGATTTTCATGCTTCCAGGGGCTCGGGAAGTTAATTAAATACCATTTGGAGGCATTTAATGTTCGAGCAAAAACGGCTGATTTTCGACAAAAGAGATAACACCCCCCCATTACGTCATGCTTCAGAAATGTGGAAAATGGTCCGTTTTCAAATGTTTTATTTTTGAACGTCAGTTCACATTTGTAGGTGGATCATCAGTGTTAGAGCTAAAATTAGCATGTTTAAAGTGATTTTCATGCTTCCAGGGGCTCGGGAAGTTAATTAAATACCATTTGGAGGCATTTAATGTTCGAGCAAAAACGGCTGATTTTCGACAAAAGAGATAACACCCCCCCATTACGTCATGCTTCAGAAATGTGGAAAATGGTCCGTTTTCAAATGTTTTATTTTTGAACGTCAGTTCACATTTGTAGGTGGATCATCAGTGTTAGAGCTAAAATTAGCATGTTTAAAGTGATTTTCATGCTTCCAGGGGCCCAAAACACAAGATTTATGGAATGGTTAAAAGTGCATGAAAATGGCCAATTTACTCACTCTGAGTTCTCAAAAAGGGTTTCTTCACCCCGGGAAGTTAATTAAATACCATTTGGAGGCATTTAATGTTCGAGCAAAAACGGCTGATTTTCGACAAAAGAGATAACACCCCCCCATTACGTCATGCTTCAGAAATGTGGAAAATGGTCCGTTTTCAAATGTTTTATTTTTGAACGTCAGTTCACATTTGTAGGTGGATCATCAGTGTTAGAGCTAAAATTAGCATGTTTAAAGTGATTTTCATGCTTCCAGGGGCCCAAAACACAAGATTTATGGAATGGTTAAAAGTGCATGAAAATGGCCAATTTACTCACTCTGAGTTCTCAAAAAGGGTTTCTTCACCCCGGGAAGTTAATTAAATACCATTTGGAGGCATTTAATGTTCGAGCAAAAACGGCTGATTTTCGACAAAAGAGATAACACCCCCCCATTACGTCATGCTTCAGAAATGTGGAAAATGGTCCGTTTTCAAATGTTTTATTTTTGAACGTCAGTTCACATTTGTAGGTGGATCATCAGTGTTAGAGCTAAAATTAGCATGTTTAAAGTGATTTTCATGCTTCCAGGGGCTCGGGAAGTTAATTAAATACCATTTGGAGGCATTTAATGTTCGAGCAAAAACGGCTGATTTTCGACAAAAGAGATAACACCCCCCCATTACGTCATGCTTCAGAAATGTGGAAAATGGTCCGTTTTCAAATGTTTTATTTTTGAACGTCAGTTCACATTTGTAGGTGGATCATCAGTGTTAGAGCTAAAATTAGCATGTTTAAAGTGATTTTCATGCTTCCAGGGGCCCAAAACACAAGATTTATGGAATGGTTAAAAGTGCATGAAAATGGCCAATTTACTCACTCTGAGTTCTCAAAAAGGGTTTCTTCACCCCGGGAAGTTAATTAAATACCATTTGGAGGCATTTAATGTTCGAGCAAAAACGGCTGATTTTCGACAAAAGAGATAACACCCCCCCATTACGTCATGCTTCAGAAATGTGGAAAATGGTCCGTTTTCAAATGTTTTATTTTTGAACGTCAGTTCACATTTGTAGGTGGATCATCAGTGTTAGAGCTAAAATTAGCATGTTTAAAGTGATTTTCATGCTTCCAGGGGCTCGGGAAGTTAATTAAATACCATTTGGAGGCATTTAATGTTCGAGCAAAAACGGCTGATTTTCGACAAAAGAGATAACACCCCCCCATTACGTCATGCTTCAGAAATGTGGAAAATGGTCCGTTTTCAAATGTTTTATTTTTGAACGTCAGTTCACATTTGTAGGTGGATCATCAGTGTTAGAGCTAAAATTAGCATGTTTAAAGTGATTTTCATGCTTCCAGGGGCTCGGGAAGTTAATTAAATACCATTTGGAGGCATTTAATGTTCGAGCAAAAACGGCTGATTTTCGACAAAAGAGATAACACCCCCCCATTACGTCATGCTTCAGAAATGTGGAAAATGGTCCGTTTTCAAATGTTTTATTTTTGAACGTCAGTTCACATTTGTAGGTGGATCATCAGTGTTAGAGCTAAAATTAGCATGTTTAAAGTGATTTTCATGCTTCCAGGGGCTCGGGAAGTTAATTAAATACCATTTGGAGGCATTTAATGTTCGAGCAAAAACGGCTGATTTTCGACAAAAGAGATAACACCCCCCCATTACGTCATGCTTCAGAAATGTGGAAAATGGTCCGTTTTCAAATGTTTTATTTTTGAACGTCAGTTCACATTTGTAGGTGGATCATCAGTGTTAGAGCTAAAATTAGCATGTTTAAAGTGATTTTCATGCTTCCAGGGGCCCAAAACACAAGATTTATGGAATGGTTAAAAGTGCATGAAAATGGCCAATTTACTCACTCTGAGTTCTCAAAAAGGGTTTCTTCACCCCGGGAAGTTAATTAAATACCATTTGGAGGCATTTAATGTTTGAGCAAAAACGGCTGATTTTCGACAAAAGAGATAACACCCCCCCATTACGTCATGCTTCAGAAATGTGGAAAATGGTCCGTTTTCAAATGTTTTATTTTTGAACGTCAGTTCACATTTGTAGGTGGATCATCAGTGTTAGAGCTAAAATTAGCATGTTTAAAGTGATTTTCATGCTTCCAGGGGCTCGGGAAGTTAATTAAATACCATTTGGAGGCATTTAATGTTCGAGCAAAAACGGCTGATTTTCGACAAAAGAGATAACACCCCCCCATTACGTCATGCTTCAGAAATGTGGAAAATGGTCCGTTTTCAAATGTTTTATTTTTGAACGTCAGTTCACATTTGTAGGTGGATCATCAGTGTTAGAGCTAAAATTAGCATGTTTAAAGTGATTTTCATGCTTCCAGGGGCTCGGGAAGTTAATTAAATACCATTTGGAGGCATTTAATGTTCGAGCAAAAACGGCTGATTTTCGACAAAAGAGATAACACCCCCCCATTACGTCATGCTTCAGAAATGTGGAAAATGGTCCGTTTTCAAATGTTTTATTTTTGAACGTCAGTTCACATTTGTAGGTGGATCATCAGTGTTAGAGCTAAAATTAGCATGTTTAAAGTGATTTTCATGCTTCCAGGGGCCCAAAACACAAGATTTATGGAATGGTTAAAAGTGCATGAAAATGGCCAATTTACTCACTCTGAGTTCTCAAAAAGGGTTTCTTCACCCCGGGAAGTTAATTAAATACCATTTGGAGGCATTTAATGTTCGAGCAAAAACGGCTGATTTTCGACAAAAGAGATAACACCCCCCCATTACGTCATGCTTCAGAAATGTGGAAAATGGTCCGTTTTCAAATGTTTTATTTTTGAACGTCAGTTCACATTTGTAGGTGGATCATCAGTGTTAGAGCTAAAATTAGCATGTTTAAAGTGATTTTCATGCTTCCAGGGGCCCAAAACACAAGATTTATGGAATGGTTAAAAGTGCATGAAAATGGCCAATTTACTCACTCTGAGTTCTCAAAAAGGGTTTCTTCACCCCGGGAAGTTAATTAAATACCATTTGGAGGCATTTAATGTTCGAGCAAAAACGGCTGATTTTCGACAAAAGAGATACCACCCCCCCATTACGTCATGCTTCAGAAATGTGGAAAATGGTCCGTTTTCAAATGTTTTATTTTTGAACGTCAGTTCACATTTGTAGGTGGATCATCAGTGTTAGAGCTAAAATTAGCATGTTTAAAGTGATTTTCATGCTTCCAGGGGCTCGGGAAGTTAATTAAATACCATTTGGAGGCATTTAATGTTCGAGCAAAAACGGCTGATTTTCGACAAAAGAGATAACACCCCCCCATTACGTCATGCTTCAGAAATGTGGAAAATGGTCCGTTTTCAAATGTTTTATTTTTGAACGTCAGTTCACATTTGTAGGTGGATCATCAGTGTTAGAGCTAAAATTAGCATGTTTAAAGTGATTTTCATGCTTCCAGGGGCCCAAAACACAAGATTTATGGAATGGTTAAAAGTGCATGAAAATGGCCAATTTACTCACTCTGAGTTCTCAAAAAGGGTTTCTTCACCCCGGGAAGTTAATTAAATACCATTTGGAGGCATTTAATGTTCGAGCAAAAACGGCTGATTTTCGACAAAAGAGATAACACCCCCCCATTACGTCATGCTTCAGAAATGTGGAAAATGGTCCGTTTTCAAATGTTTTATTTTTGAACGTCAGTTCACATTTGTAGGTGGATCATCAGTGTTAGAGCTAAAATTAGCATGTTTAAAGTGATTTTCATGCTTCCAGGGGCTCGGGAAGTTAATTAAATACCATTTGGAGGCATTTAATGTTCGAGCAAAAACGGCTGATTTTCGACAAAAGAGATAACACCCCCCCATTACGTCATGCTTCAGAAATGTGGAAAATGGTCCGTTTTCAAATGTTTTATTTTTGAACGTCAGTTCACATTTGTAGGTGGATCATCAGTGTTAGAGCTAAAATTAGCATGTTTAAAGTGATTTTCATGCTTCCAGGGGCTCGGGAAGTTAATTAAATACCATTTGGAGGCATTTAATGTTCGAGCAAAAACGGCTGATTTTCGACAAAAGAGATAACACCCCCCCATTACGTCATGCTTCAGAAATGTGGAAAATGGTCCGTTTTCAAATGTTTTATTTTTGAACGTCAGTTCACATTTGTAGGTGGATCATCAGTGTTAGAGCTAAAATTAGCATGTTTAAAGTGATTTTCATGCTTCCAGGGGCTCTGGAAGTTAATTAAATACCATTTGGAGGCATTTAATGTTCGAGCAAAAACGGCTGATTTTCGACAAAAGAGATAACACCCCCCCATTACGTCATGCTTCAGAAATGTGGAAAATGGTCCGTTTTCAAATGTTTTATTTTTGAACGTCAGTTCACATTTGTAGGTGGATCATCAGTGTTAGAGCTAAAATTAGCATGTTTAAAGTGATTTTCATGCTTCCAGGGGCCCAAAACACAAGATTTATGGAATGGTTAAAAGTGCATGAAAATGGCCAATATACTCACTCTGAGTTCTCAAAAAGGGTTTCTTCACCCCGGGAAGTTAATTAAATACCATTTGGAGGCATTTAATGTTCGAGCAAAAACGGCTGATTTTCGACAAAAGAGATAACACCCCCCCATTACGTCATGCTTCAGAAATGTGGAAAATGGTCCATTTTCAAATGTTTTATTTTTGAACGTCAGTTCACATTTGTAGGTGGATCATCAGTGTTAGAGCTAAAATTAGCATGTTTAAAGTGATTTTCATGCTTCCAGGGGCCCAAAACACAAGATTTATGGAATGGTTAAAAGTGCATGAAAATGGCCAATTTACTCACTCTGAGTTCTCAAAAAGGGTTTCTTCACCCCGGGAAGTTAATTAAATACCATTTGGAGGCATTTAATGTTCGAGCAAAAACGGCTGATTTTCGACAAAAGAGATAACACCCCCCCATTACGTCATGCTTCAGAAATGTGGAAAATGGTCCGTTTTCAAATGTTTTATTTTTGAACGTCAGTTCACATTTGTAGGTGGATCATCAGTGTTAGAGCTAAAATTAGCATGTTTAAAGTGATTTTCATGCTTCCAGGGGCTCGGGAAGTTAATTAAATACCATTTGGAGGCATTTAATGTTCGAGCAAAAACGGCTGATTTTCGACAAAAGAGATAACACCCCCCCATTACGTCATGCTTCAGAAATGTGGAAAATGGTCCGTTTTCAAATGTTTTATTTTTGAACGTCAGTTCACATTTGTAGGTGGATCATCAGTGTTAGAGCTAAAATTAGCATGTTTAAAGTGATTTTCATGCTTCCAGGGGCTCGGGAAGTTAATTAAATACCATTTGGAGGCATTTAATGTTCGAGCAAAAACGGCTGATTTTCGACAAAAGAGATAACACCCCCCCATTACGTCATGCTTCAGAAATGTGGAAAATGGTCCGTTTTCAAATGTTTTATTTTTGAACGTCAGTTCACATTTGTAGGTGGATCATCAGTGTTAGAGCTAAAATTAGCATGTTTAAAGTGATTTTCATGCTTCCAGGGGCCCAAAACACAAGATTTATGGAATGGTTAAAAGTGCATGAAAATGGCCAATTTACTCACTCTGAGTTCTCAAAAAGGGTTTCTTCACCCCGGGAAGTTAATTAAATACCATTTGGAGGCATTTAATGTTCGAGCAAAAACGGCTGATTTTCGACAAAAGAGATAACACCCCCCCATTACGTCATGCTTCAGAAATGTGGAAAATGGTCCGTTTTCAAATGTTTTATTTTTGAACGTCAGTTCACATTTGTAGGTGGATCATCAGTGTTAGAGCTAAAATTAGCATGTTTAAAGTGATTTTCATGCTTCCAGGGGCCCAAAACACAAGATTTATGGAATGGTTAAAAGTGCATGAAAATGGCCAATTTACTCACTCTGAGTTCTCAAAAAGGGTTTCTTCACCCCGGGAAGTTAATTAAATACCATTTGGAGGCATTTAATGTTCGAGCAAAAACGGCTGATTTTCGACAAAAGAGATAACACCCCCCCATTACGTCATGCTTCAGAAATGTGGAAAATGGTCCGTTTTCAAATGTTTTATTTTTGAACGTCAGTTCACATTTGTAGGTGGATCATCAGTGTTAGAGCTAAAATTAGCATGTTTAAAGTGATTTTCATGCTTCCAGGGGCTCGGGAAGTTAATTAAATACCATTTGGAGGCATTTAATGTTCGAGCAAAAACGGCTGATTTTCGACAAAAGAGATAACACCCCCCCATTACGTCATGCTTCAGAAATGTGGAAAATGGTCCGTTTTCAAATGTTTTATTTTTGAACGTCAGTTCACATTTGTAGGTGGATCATCAGTGTTAGAGCTAAAATTAGCATGTTTAAAGTGATTTTCATGCTTCCAGGGGCCCAAAACACAAGATTTATGGAATGGTTAAAAGTGCATGAAAATGGCCAATTTACTCACTCTGAGTTCTCAAAAAGGGTTTCTTCACCCCGGGAAGTTAATTAAATACCATTTGGAGGCATTTAATGTTCGAGCAAAAACGGCTGATTTTCGACAAAAGAGATAACACCCCCCCATTACGTCATGCTTCAGAAATGTGGAAAATGGTCCGTTTTCAAATGTTTTATTTTTGAACGTCAGTTCACATTTGTAGGTGGATCATCAGTGTTAGAGCTAAAATTAGCATGTTTAAAGTGATTTTCATGCTTCCAGGGGCTCGGGAAGTTAATTAAATACCATTTGGAGGCATTTAATGTTCGAGCAAAAACGGCTGATTTTCGACAAAAGAGATAACACCCCCCCATTACGTCATGCTTCAGAAATGTGGAAAATGGTCCGTTTTCAAATGTTTTATTTTTGAACGTCAGTTCACATTTGTAGGTGGATCATCAGTGTTAGAGCTAAAATTAGCATGTTTAAAGTGATTTTCATGCTTCCAGGGGCTCGGGTAGTTAATTAAATACCATTTGGAGGCATTTAATGTTCGAGCAAAAACGGCTGATTTTCGACAAAAGAGATAACACCCCCCCCATTACGTCATGCTTCAGAAATGTGGAAAATGGTCCGTTTTCAAATGTTTTATTTTTGAACGTCAGTTCACATTTGTAGGTGGATCATCAGTGTTAGAGCTAAAATTAGCATGTTTAAAGTGATTTTCATGCTTCCAGGGGCTCGGGAAGTTAATTAAATACCATTTGGAGGCATTTAATGTTCGAGCAAAAACGGCTGATTTTCGACAAAAGAGATAACACCCCCCCATTACGTCATGCTTCAGAAATGTGGAAAATGGTCCGTTTTCAAATGTTTTATTTTTGAACGTCAGTTCACATTTGTAGGTGGATCATCAGTGTTAGAGCTAAAATTAGCATGTTTAAAGTGATTTTCATGCTTCCAGGGGCCCAAAACACAAGATTTATGGAATGGTTAAAAGTGCATGAAAATGGCCAATTTACTCACTCTGAGTTCTCAAAAAGGGTTTCTTCACCCCGGGAAGTTAATTAAATACCATTTGGAGGCATTTAATGTTCGAGCAAAAACGGCTGATTTTCGACAAAAGAGATAACACCCCCCCATTACGTCATGCTTCAGAAATGTGGAAAATGGTCCGTTTTCAAATGTTTTATTTTTGAACGTCAGTTCACATTTGTAGGTGGATCATCAGTGTTAGAGCTAAAATTAGCATGTTTAAAGTGATTTTCATGCTTCCAGGGGCTCGGGAAGTTAATTAAATACCATTTGGAGGCATTTAATGTTCGAGCAAAAACGGCTGATTTTCGACAAAAGAGATAACACCCCCCCATTACGTCATGCTTCAGAAATGTGGAAAATGGTCCGTTTTCAAATGTTTTATTTTTGAACGTCAGTTCACATTTGTAGGTGGATCATCAGTGTTAGAGCTAAAATTAGCATGTTTAAAGTGATTTTCATGCTTCCAGGGGCCCAAAACACAAGATTTATGGAATGGTTAAAAGTGCATGAAAATGGCCAATTTACTCACTCTGAGTTCTCAAAAAGGGTTTCTTCACCCCGGGAAGTTAATTAAATACCATTTGGAGGCATTTAATGTTCGAGCAAAAACGGCTGATTTTCGACAAAAGAGATAACACCCCCCCATTACGTCATGCTTCAGAAATGTGGAAAATGGTCCGTTTTCAAATGTTTTATTTTTGAACGTCAGTTCACATTTGTAGGTGGATCATCAGTGTTAGAGCTAAAATTAGCATGTTTAAAGTGATTTTCATGCTTCCAGGGGCTCGGGAAGTTAATTAAATACCATTTGGAGGCATTTAATGTTCGAGCAAAAACGGCTGATTTTCGACAAAAGAGATAACACCCCCCCATTACGTCATGCTTCAGAAATGTGGAAAATGGTCCGTTTTCAAATGTTTTATTTTTGAACGTCAGTTCACATTTGTAGGTGGATCATCAGTGTTAGAGCTAAAATTAGCATGTTTAAAGTGATTTTCATGCTTCCAGGGGCTCGGGAAGTTAATTAAATACCATTTGGAGGCATTTAATGTTCGAGCAAAAACGGCTGATTTTCGACAAAAGAGATAACACCCCCCCATTACGTCATGCTTCAGAAATGTGGAAAATGGTCCGTTTTCAAATGTTTTATTTTTGAACGTCAGTTCACATTTGTAGGTGGATCATCAGTGTTAGAGCTAAAATTAGCATGTTTAAAGTGATTTTCATGCTTCCAGGGGCTCGGGAAGTTAATTAAATACCATTTGGAGGCATTTAATGTTCGAGCAAAAACGGCTGATTTTCGACAAAAGAGATAACACCCCCCCATTACGTCATGCTTCAGAAATGTGGAAAATGGTCCGTTTTCAAATGTTTTATTTTTGAACGTCAGTTCACATTTGTAGGTGGATCATCAGTGTTAGAGCTAAAATTAGCATGTTTAAAGTGATTTTCATGCTTCCAGGGGCTCGGGAAGTTAATTAAATACCATTTGGAGGCATTTAATGTTCGAGCAAAAACGGCTGATTTTCGACAAAAGAGATAACACCCCCCCATTACGTCATGCTTCAGAAATGTGGAAAATGGTCCGTTTTCAAATGTTTTATTTTTGAACGTCAGTTCACATTTGTAGGTGGATCATCAGTGTTAGAGCTAAAATTAGCATGTTTAAAGTGATTTTCATGCTTCCAGGGGCCCAAAACACAAGATTTATGGAATGGTTAAAAGTGCATGAAAATGGCCAATTTACTCACTCTGAGTTCTCAAAAAGGGTTTCTTCACCCCGGGAAGTTAATTAAATACCATTTGGAGGCATTTAATGTTCGAGCAAAAACGGCTGATTTTCGACAAAAGAGATAACACCCCCCCATTACGTCATGCTTCAGAAATGTGGAAAATGGTCCGTTTTCAAATGTTTTATTTTTGAACGTCAGTTCACATTTGTAGGTGGATCATCAGTGTTAGAGCTAAAATTAGCATGTTTAAAGTGATTTTCATGCTTCCAGGGGCCCAAAACACAAGATTTATGGAATGGTTAAAAGTGCATGAAAATGGCCAATTTACTCACTCTGAGTTCTCAAAAAGGGTTTCTTCACCCCGGGAAGTTAATTAAATACCATTTGGAGGCATTTAATGTTCGAGCAAAAACGGCTGATTTTCGACAAAAGAGATAACACCCCCCCATTACGTCATGCTTCAGAAATGTGGAAAATGGTCCGTTTTCAAATGTTTTATTTTTGAACGTCAGTTCACATTTGTAGGTGGATCATCAGTGTTAGAGCTAAAATTAGCATGTTTAAAGTGATTTTCATGCTTCCAGGGGCTCGGGAAGTTAATTAAATACCATTTGGAGGCATTTAATGTTCGAGCAAAAACGGCTGATTTTCGACAAAAGAGATAACACCCCCCCATTACGTCATGCTTCAGAAATGTGGAAAATGGTCCGTTTTCAAATGTTTTATTTTTGAACGTCAGTTCACATTTGTAGGTGGATCATCAGTGTTAGAGCTAAAATTAGCATGTTTAAAGTGATTTTCATGCTTCCAGGGGCTCGGGAAGTTAATTAAATACCATTTGGAGGCATTTAATGTTCGAGCAAAAACGGCTGATTTTCGACAAAAGAGATAACACCCCCCCATTACGTCATGCTTCAGAAATGTGGAAAATGGTCCGTTTTCAAATGTTTTATTTTTGAACGTCAGTTCACATTTGTAGGTGGATCATCAGTGTTAGAGCTAAAATTAGCATGTTTAAAGTGATTTTCATGCTTCCAGGGGCCCAAAACACAAGATTTATGGAATGGTTAAAAGTGCATGAAAATGGCCAATTTACTCACACTGAGTTCTCAAAAAGGGTTTCTTCACCCCGGGAAGTTAATTAAATACCATTTGGAGGCATTTAATTTTCGAGCAAAAACGGCTGATTTTCGACAAAAGAGATAACACCCCCCCATTACGTCATGCTTCAGAAATGTGGAAAATGGTCCGTTTTCAAATGTTTTATTTTTGAACGTCAGTTCACATTTGTAGGTGGATCATCAGTGTTAGAGCTAAAATTAGCATGTTTAAAGTGATTTTCATGCTTCCAGGGGCCCAAAACACAAGATTTATGGAATGGTTAAAAGTGCATGAAAATGGCCAATTTACTCACTCTGAGTTCTCAAAAAGGGTTTCTTCACCCCGGGAAGTTAATTAAATACCATTTGGAGGCATTTAATGTTCGAGCAAAAACGGCTGATTTTCGACAAAAGAGATAACACCCCCCCATTACGTCATGCTTCAGAAATGTGGAAAATGGTCCGTTTTCAAATGTTTTATTTTTGAACGTCAGTTCACATTTGTAGGTGGATCATCAGTGTTAGAGCTAAAATTAGCATGTTTAAAGTGATTTTCATGCTTCCAGGGGCTCGGGAAGTTAATTAAATACCATTTGGAGGCATTTAATGTTCGAGCAAAAACGGCTGATTTTCGACAAAAGAGATAACACCCCCCCATTACGTCATGCTTCAGAAATGTGGAAAATGGTCCGTTTTCAAATGTTTTATTTTTGAACGTCAGTTCACATTTGTAGGTGGATCATCAGTGTTAGAGCTAAAATTAGCATGTTTAAAGTGATTTTCATGCTTCCAGGGGCCCAAAACACAAGATTTATGGAATGGTTAAAAGTGCATGAAAATGGCCAATTTACTCACTCTGAGTTCTCAAAAAGGGTTTCTTCACCCCGGGAAGTTAATTAAATATCATTTGGAGGCATTTAATGTTCGAGCAAAAACGGCTGATTTTCGACAAAAGAGATAACACCCCCCCATTACGTCATGCTTCAGAAATGTGGAAAATGGTCCGTTTTCAAATGTTTTATTTTTGAACGTCAGTTCACATTTGTAGGTGGATCATCAGTGTTAGAGCTAAAATTAGCATGTTTAAAGTGATTTTCATGCTTCCAGGGGCTCGGGAAGTTAATTAAATACCATTTGGAGGCATTTAATGTTCGAGCAAAAACGGCTGATTTTCGACAAAAGAGATAACACCCCCCCATTACGTCATGCTTCAGAAATGTGGAAAATGGTCCGTTTTCAAATGTTTTATTTTTGAACGTCAGTTCACATTTGTAGGTGGATCATCAGTGTTAGAGCTAAAATTAGCATGTTTAAAGTGATTTTCATGCTTCCAGGGGCTCGGGAAGTTAATTAAATACCATTTGGAGGCATTTAATGTTCGAGCAAAAACGGCTGATTTTCGACAAAAGAGATAACACCCCCCCATTACGTCATGCTTCAGAAATGTGGAAAATGGTCCGTTTTCAAATGTTTTATTTTTGAACGTCAGTTCACATTTGTAGGTGGATCATCAGTGTTAGAGCTAAAATTAGCATGTTTAAAGTGATTTTCATGCTTCCAGGGGCCCAAAACACAAGATTTATGGAATGGTTAAAAGTGCATGAAAATGGCCAATTTACTCACTCTGAGTTCTCAAAAAGGGTTTCTTCACCCCGGGAAGTTAATTAAATACCATTTGGAGGCATTTAATGTTCGAGCAAAAACGGCTGATTTTCGACAAAAGAGATAACACCCCCCCATTACGTCATCTTTCAGAAATGTGGAAAATGGTCCGTTTTCAAATGTTTTATTTTTGAACGTCAGTTCACATTTGTAGGTGGATCATCAGTGTTAGAGCTAAAATTAGCATGTTTAAAGTGATTTTCATGCTTCCAGGGGCCCAAAACACAAGATTTATGGAATGGTTAAAAGTGCATGAAAATGGCCAATTTACTCACTCTGAGTTCTCAAAAAGGGTTTCTTCACCCCGGGAAGTTAATTAAATACCATTTGGAGGCATTTAATGTTCGAGCAAAAACGGCTGATTTTCGACAAAAGAGATAACACCCCCCCATTACGTCATGCTTCAGAAATGTGGAAAATGGTCCGTTTTCAAATGTTTTATTTTTGAACGTCAGTTCACATTTGTAGGTGGATCATCAGTGTTAGAGCTAAAATTAGCATGTTTAAAGTGATTTTCATGCTTCCAGGGGCTCGGGAAGTTAATTAAATACCATTTGGAGGCATTTAATGTTCGAGCAAAAACGGCTGATTTTCGACAAAAGAGATAACACCCCCCCATTACGTCATGCTTCAGAAACGTGGAAAATGGTCCGTTTTCAAATGTTTTATTTTTGAACGTCAGTTCACATTTGTAGGTGGATCATCAGTGTTAGAGCTAAAATTAGCATGTTTAAAGTGATTTTCATGCTTCCAGGGGCTCGGGAAGTTAATTAAATACCATTTGGAGGCATTTAATGTTCGAGCAAAAACGGCTGATTTTCGACAAAAGAGATAACACCCCCCCATTACGTCATGCTTCAGAAATGTGGAAAATGGTCCGTTTTCAAATGTTTTATTTTTGAACGTCAGTTCACATTTGTAGGTGGATCATCAGTGTTAGAGCTAAAATTAGCATGTTTAAAGTGATTTTCATGCTTCCAGGGGCCCAAAACACAAGATTTATGGAATGGTTAAAAGTGCATGAAAATGGCCAATTTACTCACTCTGAGTTCTCAAAAAGGGTTTCTTCACCCCGGGAAGTTAATTAAATACCATTTGGAGGCATTTAATGTTCGAGCAAAAACGGCTGATTTTCGACAAAAGAGATAACACCCCCCCATTACGTCATGCTTCAGAAATGTGGAAAATGGTCCGTTTTCAAATGTTTTATTTTTGAACGTCAGTTCACATTTGTAGGTGGATCATCAGTGTTAGAGCTAAAATTAGCATGTTTAAAGTGATTTTCATGCTTCCAGGGGCCCAAAACACAAGATTTATGGAATGGTTAAAAGTGCATGAAAATGGCCAATTTACTCACTCTGAGTTCTCAAAAAGGGTTTCTTCACCCCGGGAAGTTAATTAAATACCATTTGGAGGCATTTAATGTTCGAGCAAAAACGGCTGATTTTCGACAAAAGAGATACCACCCCCCCATTACGTCATGCTTCGGAAATGTGGAAAATGGTCCGTTTTCAAATGTTTTATTTTTGAACGTCAGTTCACATTTGTAGGTGGATCATCAGTGTTAGAGCTAAAATTAGCATGTTTAAAGTGATTTTCATGCTTCCAGGGGCTCGGGAAGTTAATTAAATACCATTTGGAGGCATTTAATGTTCGAGCAAAAACGGCTGATTTTCGACAAAAGAGATAACACCCCCCCATTACGTCATGCTTCAGAAATGTGGAAAATGGTCCGTTTTCAAATGTTTTATTTTTGAACGTCAGTTCACATTTGTAGGTGGATCATCAGTGTTAGAGCTAAAATTAGCATGTTTAAAGTGATTTTCATGCTTCCAGGGGCCCAAAACACAAGATTTATGGAATGGTTAAAAGTGCATGAAAATGGCCAATTTACTCACTCTGAGTTCTCAAAAAGGGTTTCTTCACCCCGGGAAGTTAATTAAATACCATTTGGAGGCATTTAATGTTCGAGCAAAAACGGCTGATTTTCGACAAAAGAGATAACACCCCCCCATTACGTCATGCTTCAGAAATGTGGAAAATGGTCCGTTTTCAAATGTTTTATTTTTGAACGTCAGTTCACATTTGTAGGTGGATCATCAGTGTTAGAGCTAAAATTAGCATGTTTAAAGTGATTTTCATGCTTCCAGGGGCTCGGGAAGTTAATTAAATACCATTTGGAGGCATTTAATGTTCGAGCAAAAACGGCTGATTTTCGACAAAAGAGATAACACCCCCCCATTACGTCATGCTTCAGAAATGTGGAAAATGGTCCGTTTTCAAATGTTTTATTTTTGAACGTCAGTTCACATTTGTAGGTGGATCATCAGTGTTAGAGCTAAAATTAGCATGTTTAAAGTGATTTTCATGCTTCCAGGGGCTCGGGAAGTTAATTAAATACCATTTGGAGGCATTTAATGTTCGAGCAAAAACGGCTGATTTTCGACAAAAGAGATAACACCCCCCCATTACGTCATGCTTCAGAAATGTGGAAAATGGTCCGTTTTCAAATGTTTTATTTTTGAACGTCAGTTCACATTTGTAGGTGGATCATCAGTGTTAGAGCTAAAATTAGCATGTTTAAAGTGATTTTCATGCTTCCAGGGGCTCGGGAAGTTAATTAAATACCATTTGGAGGCATTTAATGTTCGAGCAAAAACGGCTGATTTTCGACAAAAGAGATAACACCCCCCCATTACGTCATGCTTCAGAAATGTGGAAAATGGTCCGTTTTCAAATGTTTTATTTTTGAACGTCAGTTCACATTTGTAGGTGGATCATCAGTGTTAGAGCTAAAATTAGCATGTTTAAAGTGATTTTCATGCTTCCAGGGGCCCAAAACACAAGATTTATGGAATGGTTAAAAGTGCATGAAAATGGCCAATTTACTCACTCTGAGTTCTCAAAAAGGGTTTCTTCACCCCGGGAAGTTAATTAAATACCATTTGGAGGCATTTAATGTTCGAGCAAAAACGGCTGATTTTCGACAAAAGAGATAACACCCCCCCATTACGTCATGCTTCAGAAATGTGGAAAATGGTCCGTTTTCAAATGTTTTATTTTTGAACGTCAGTTCACATTTGTAGGTGGATCATCAGTGTTAGAGCTAAAATTAGCATGTTTAAAGTGATTTTCATGCTTCCAGGGGCCCAAAACACAAGATTTATGGAATGGTTAAAAGTGCATGAAAATGGCCAATTTACTCACTCTGAGTTCTCAAAAAGGGTTTCTTCACCCCGGGAAGTTAATTAAATACCATTTGGAGGCATTTAATGTTCGAGCAAAAACGGCTGATTTTCGACAAAAGAGATAACACCCCCCCATTACGTCATGCTTCAGAAATGTGGAAAATGGTCCGTTTTCAAATGTTTTATTTTTGAACGTCAGTTCACATTTGTAGGTGGATCATCAGTGTTAGAGCTAAAATTAGCATGTTTAAAGTGATTTTCATGCTTCCAGGGGCTCGGGAAGTTAATTAAATACCATTTGGAGGCATTTAATGTTCGAGCAAAAACGGCTGATTTTCGACAAAAGAGATAACACCCCCCCATTACGTCATGCTTCAGAAATGTGGAAAATGGTCCGTTTTCAAATGTTTTATTTTTGAACGTCAGTTCACATTTGTAGGTGGATCATCAGTGTTAGAGCTAAAATTAGCATGTTTAAAGTGATTTTCATGCTTCCAGGGGCTCGGGAAGTTAATTAAATACCATTTGGAGGCATTTAATGTTCGAGCAAAAACGGCTGATTTTCGACAAAAGAGATAACACCCCCCCATTACGTCATGCTTCAGAAATGTGGAAAATGGTCCGTTTTCAAATGTTTTATTTTTGAACGTCAGTTCACATTTGTAGGTGGATCATCAGTGTTAGAGCTAAAATTAGCATGTTTAAAGTGATTTTCATGCTTCCAGGGGCTCGGGAAGTTAATTAAATACCATTTGGAGGCATTTAATGTTCGAGCAAAAACGGCTGATTTTCGACAAAAGAGATAACACCCCCCCATTACGTCATGCTTCAGAAATGTGGAAAATGGTCCGTTTTCAAATGTTTTATTTTTGAACGTCAGTTCACATTTGTAGGTGGATCATCAGTGTTAGAGCTAAAATTAGCATGTTTAAAGTGATTTTCATGCTTCCAGGGGCCCAAAACACAAGATTTATGGAATGGTTAAAAGTGCATGAAAATGGCCAATTTACTCACTCTGAGTTCTCAAAAAGGGTTTCTTCACCCCGGGAAGTTAATTAAATACCATTTGGAGGCATTTAATGTTCGAGCATAAACGGCTGATTTTCGACAAAAGAGATAACACCCCCCCATTACGTCATGCTTCAGAAATGTGGAAAATGGTCCGTTTTCAAATGTTTTATTTTTGAACGTCAGTTCACATTTGTAGGTGGATCATCAGTGTTAGAGCTAAAATTAGCATGTTTAAAGTGATTTTCATGCTTCCAGGGGCCCAAAACACAAGATTTATGGAATGGTTAAAAGTGCATGAAAATGGCCAATTTACTCACTCTGAGTTCTCAAAAAGGGTTTCTTCACCCCGGGAAGTTAATTAAATACCATTTGGAGGCATTTAATGTTCGAGCAAAAACGGCTGATTTTCGACAAAAGAGATAACACCCCCCCATTACGTCATGCTTCAGAAATGTGGAAAATGGTCCGTTTTCAAATGTTTTATTTTTGAACGTCAGTTCACATTTGTAGGTGGATCATCAGTGTTAGAGCTAAAATTAGCATGTTTAAAGTGATTTTCATGCTTCCAGGGGCTCGGGAAGTTAATTAAATACCATTTGGAGGCATTTAATGTTCGAGCAAAAACGGCTGATTTTCGACAAAAGAGATAACACCCCCCCATTACGTCATGCTTCAGAAATGTGGAAAATGGTCCGTTTTCAAATGTTTTATTTTTGAACGTCAGTTCACATTTGTAGGTGGATCATCAGTGTTAGAGCTAAAATTAGCATGTTTAAAGTGATTTTCATGCTTCCAGGGGCTCGGGAAGTTAATTAAATACCATTTGGAGGCATTTAATGTTCGAGCAAAAACGGCTGATTTTCGACAAAAGAGATAACACCCCCCCATTACGTCATGCTTCAGAAATGTGGAAAATGGTCCGTTTTCAAATGTTTTATTTTTGAACGTCAGTTCACATTTGTAGGTGGATCATCAGTGTTAGAGCTAAAATTAGCATGTTTAAAGTGATTTTCATGCTTCCAGGGGCCCAAAACACAAGATTTATGGAATGGTTAAAAGTGCATGAAAATGGCCAATTTACTCACTCTGAGTTCTCAAAAAGGGTTTCTTCACCCCGGGAAGTTAATTAAATACCATTTGGAGGCATTTA
Organism: Lissotriton vulgaris; assembly: GCF_964263255.1. Taxonomy (NCBI): domain Eukaryota; kingdom Metazoa; phylum Chordata; class Amphibia; order Caudata; family Salamandridae; genus Lissotriton; species Lissotriton vulgaris. The sequence continues at coordinate 21,293 of NW_028243142.1, forward strand.
ATGTTCGAGCAAAAACGGCTGATTTTCGACAAAAGAGATAACACCCCCCCATTACGTCATGCTTCAGAAATGTGGAAAATGGTCCGTTTTCAAATGTTTTATTTTTGAACGTCAGTTCACATTTGTAGGTGGATCATCAGTGTTAGAGCTAAAATTAGCATGTTTAAAGTGATTTTCATGCTTCCAGGGGCTCGGGAAGTTAATTAAATACCATTTGGAGGCATTTAATGTTCGAGCAAAAACGGCTGATTTTCGACAAAAGAGATAACACCCCCCCATTACGTCATGCTTCAGAAATGTGGAAAATGGTCCGTTTTCAAATGTTTTATTTTTGAACGTCAGTTCACATTTGTAGGTGGATCATCAGTGTTAGAGCTAAAATTAGCATGTTTAAAGTGATTTTCATGCTTCCAGGGGCCCAAAACACAAGATTTATGGAATGGTTAAAAGTGCATGAAAATGGCCAATTTACTCACTCTGAGTTCTCAAAAAGGGTTTCTTCACCCCGGGAAGTTAATTAAATATCATTTGGAGGCATTTAATGTTCGAGCAAAAACGGCTGATTTTCGACAAAAGAGATAACACCCCCCCATTACGTCATGCTTCAGAAATGTGGAAAATGGTCCGTTTTCAAATGTTTTATTTTTGAACGTCAGTTCACATTTGTAGGTGGATCATCAGTGTTAGAGCTAAAATTAGCATGTTTAAAGTGATTTTCATGCTTCCAGGGGCTCGGGAAGTTAATTAAATACCATTTGGAGGCATTTAATGTTCGAGCAAAAACGGCTGATTTTCGACAAAAGAGATAACACCCCCCCATTACGTCATGCTTCAGAAATGTGGAAAATGGTCCGTTTTCAAATGTTTTATTTTTGAACGTCAGTTCACATTTGTAGGTGGATCATCAGTGTTAGAGCTAAAATTAGCATGTTTAAAGTGATTTTCATGCTTCCAGGGGCCCAAAACACAAGATTTATGGAATGGTTAAAAGTGCATGAAAATGGCCAATTTACTCACTCTGAGTTCTCAAAAAGGGTTTCTTCACCCCGGGAAGTTAATTAAATACCATTTGGAGGCATTTAATGTTCGAGCAAAAACGGCTGATTTTCGACAAAAGAGATAACACCCCCCCATTACGTCATGCTTCAGAAATGTGGAAAATGGTCCGTTTTCAAATGTTTTATTTTTGAACGTCAGTTCACATTTGTAGGTGGATCATCAGTGTTAGAGCTAAAATTAGCATGTTTAAAGTGATTTTCATGCTTCCAGGGGCCCAAAACACAAGATTTATGGAATGGTTAAAAGTGCATGAAAATGGCCAATTTACTCACTCTGAGTTCTCAAAAAGGGTTTCTTCACCCCGGGAAGTTAATTAAATACCATTTGGAGGCATTTAATGTTCGAGCAAAAACGGCTGATTTTCGACAAAAGAGATAACACCCCCCCATTACGTCATGCTTCAGAAATGTGGAAAATGGTCCGTTTTCAAATGTTTTATTTTTGAACGTCAGTTCACATTTGTAGGTGGATCATCAGTGTTAGAGCTAAAATTAGCATGTTTAAAGTGATTTTCATGCTTCCAGGGGCTCGGGAAGTTAATTAAATACCATTTGGAGGCATTTAATGTTCGAGCAAAAACGGCTGATTTTCGACAAAAGAGATAACACCCCCCCATTACGTCATGCTTCAGAAACGAGGAAAATTGGCCGTTTTCAAATGTTTTATTTTTGAACGTCAGTTCACATTTGTAGGTGGATCATCAGTGTTAGAGCTAAAATTAGCATGTTTAAAGTGATTTTCATGCTTCCAGGGGCTCGGGAAGTTAATTAAATACCATTTGGAGGCATTTAATGTTCGAGCAAAAACGGCTGATTTTCGACAAAAGAGATAACACCCCCCCATTACGTCATGCTTCAGAAATGTGGAAAATGGTCCGTTTTCAAATGTTTTATTTTTGAACGTCAGTTCACATTTGTAGGTGGATCATCAGTGTTAGAGCTAAAATTAGCATGTTTAAAGTGATTTTCATGCTTCCAGGGGCCCAAAACACAAGATTTATGGAATGGTTAAAAGTGCATGAAAATGGCCAATTTACTCACTCTGAGTTCTCAAAAAGGGTTTCTTCACCCCGGGAAGTTAATTAAATACCATTTGGAGGCATTTAATGTTCGAGCAAAAACGGCTGATTTTCGACAAAAGAGATAACACCCCCCCATTACGTCATGCTTCAGAAATGTGGAAAATGGTCCGTTTTCAAATGTTTTATTTTTGAACGTCAGTTCACATTTGTAGGTGGATCATCAGTGTTAGAGCTAAAATTAGCATGTTTAAAGTGATTTTCATGCTTCCAGGGGCTCGGGAAGTTAATTAAATACCATTTGGAGGCATTTAATGTTCGAGCAAAAACGGCTGATTTTCGACAAAAGAGATAACACCCCCCCATTACGTCATGCTTCAGAAATGTGGAAAATGGTCCGTTTTCAAATGTTTTATTTTTGAACGTCAGTTCACATTTGTAGGTGGATCATCAGTGTTAGAGCTAAAATTAGCATGTTTAAAGTGATTTTCATGCTTCCAGGGGCTCGGGAAGTTAATTAAATACCATTTGGAGGCATTTAATGTTCGAGCAAAAACGGCTGATTTTCGACAAAAGAGATAACACCCCCCCATTACGTCATGCTTCAGAAATGTGGAAAATGGTCCGTTTTCAAATGTTTTATTTTTGAACGTCAGTTCACATTTGTAGGTGGATCATCAGTGTTAGAGCTAAAATTAGCATGTTTAAAGTGATTTTCATGCTTCCAGGGGCTCGGGAAGTTAATTAAATACCATTTGGAGGCATTTAATGTTCGAGCAAAAACGGCTGATTTTCGACAAAAGAGATAACACCCCCCCATTACGTCATGCTTCAGAAATGTGGAAAATGGTCCGTTTTCAAATGTTTTATTTTTGAACGTCAGTTCACATTTGTAGGTGGATCATCAGTGTTAGAGCTAAAATTAGCATGTTTAAAGTGATTTTCATGCTTCCAGGGGCTCGGGAAGTTAATTAAATACCATTTGGAGGCATTTAATGTTCGAGCAAAAACGGCTGATTTTCGACAAAAGAGATAACACCCCCCCATTACGTCATGCTTCAGAAATGTGGAAAATGGTCCGTTTTCAAATGTTTTATTTTTGAACGTCAGTTCACATTTGTAGGTGGATCATCAGTGTTAGAGCTAAAATTAGCATGTTTAAAGTGATTTTCATGCTTCCAGGGGCCCAAAACACAAGATTTATGGAATGGTTAAAAGTGCATGAAAATGGCCAATTTACTCACTCTGAGTTCTCAAAAAGGGTTTCTTCACCCCGGGAAGTTAATTAAATACCATTTGGAGGCATTTAATGTTCGAGCAAAAACGGCTGATTTTCGACAAAAGAGATAACACCCCCCCATTACGTCATGCTTCAGAAATGTGGAAAATGGTCCGTTTTCAAATGTTTTATTTTTGAACGTCAGTTCACATTTGTAGGTGGATCATCAGTGTTAGAGCTAAAATTAGCATGTTTAAAGTGATTTTCATGCTTCCAGGGGCCCAAAACACAAGATTTATGGAATGGTTAAAAGTGCATGAAAATGGCCAATTTACTCACTCTGAGTTCTCAAAAAGGGTTTCTTCACCCCGGGAAGTTAATTAAATACCATTTGGAGGCATTTAATGTTCGAGCAAAAACGGCTGATTTTCGACAAAAGAGATAACACCCCCCCATTACGTCATGCTTCAGAAATGTGGAAAATGGTCCGTTTTCAAATGTTTTATTTTTGAACGTCAGTTCACATTTGTAGGTGGATCATCAGTGTTAGAGCTAAAATTAGCATGTTTAAAGTGATTTTCATGCTTCCAGGGGCTCGGGAAGTTAATTAAATACCATTTGGAGGCATTTAATGTTCGAGCAAAAACGGCTGATTTTCGACAAAAGAGATAACACCCCCCCATTACGTCATGCTTCAGAAATGTGGAAAATGGTCCGTTTTCAAATGTTTTATTTTTGAACGTCAGTTCACATTTGTAGGTGGATCATCAGTGTTAGAGCTAAAATTAGCATGTTTAAAGTGATTTTCATGCTTCCAGGGGCTCGGGAAGTTAATTAAATACCATTTGGAGGCATTTAATGTTCGAGCAAAAACGGCTGATTTTCGACAAAAGAGATAACACCCCCCCATTACGTCATGCTTCAGAAATGTGGAAAATGGTCCGTTTTCAAATGTTTTATTTTTGAACGTCAGTTCACATTTGTAGGTGGATCATCAGTGTTAGAGCTAAAATTAGCATGTTTAAAGTGATTTTCATGCTTCCAGGGGCCCAAAACACAAGATTTATGGAATGGTTAAAAGTGCATGAAAATGGCCAATTTACTCACACTGAGTTCTCAAAAAGGGTTTCTTCACCCCGGGAAGTTAATTAAATACCATTTGGAGGCATTTAATTTTCGAGCAAAAACGGCTGATTTTCGACAAAAGAGATAACACCCCCCCATTACGTCATGCTTCAGAAATGTGGAAAATGGTCCGTTTTCAAATGTTTTATTTTTGAACGTCAGTTCACATTTGTAGGTGGATCATCAGTGTTAGAGCTAAAATTAGCATGTTTAAAGTGATTTTCATGCTTCCAGGGGCCCAAAACACAAGATTTATGGAATGGTTAAAAGTGCATGAAAATGGCCAATTTACTCACTCTGAGTTCTCAAAAAGGGTTTCTTCACCCCGGGAAGTTAATTAAATACCATTTGGAGGCATTTAATGTTCGAGCAAAAACGGCTGATTTTCGACAAAAGAGATAACACCCCCCCATTACGTCATGCTTCAGAAATGTGGAAAATGGTCCGTTTTCAAATGTTTTATTTTTGAACGTCAGTTCACATTTGTAGGTGGATCATCAGTGTTAGAGCTAAAATTAGCATGTTTAAAGTGATTTTCATGCTTCCAGGGGCTCGGGAAGTTAATTAAATACCATTTGGAGGCATTTAATGTTCGAGCAAAAACGGCTGATTTTCGACAAAAGAGATAACACCCCCCCATTACGTCATGCTTCAGAAATGTGGAAAATGGTCCGTTTTCAAATGTTTTATTTTTGAACGTCAGTTCACATTTGTAGGTGGATCATCAGTGTTAGAGCTAAAATTAGCATGTTTAAAGTGATTTTCATGCTTCCAGGGGCCCAAAACACAAGATTTATGGAATGGTTAAAAGTGCATGAAAATGGCCAATTTACTCACTCTGAGTTCTCAAAAAGGGTTTCTTCACCCCGGGAAGTTAATTAAATATCATTTGGAGGCATTTAATGTTCGAGCAAAAACGGCTGATTTTCGACAAAAGAGATAACACCCCCCCATTACGTCATGCTTCAGAAATGTGGAAAATGGTCCGTTTTCAAATGTTTTATTTTTGAACGTCAGTTCACATTTGTAGGTGGATCATCAGTGTTAGAGCTAAAATTAGCATGTTTAAAGTGATTTTCATGCTTCCAGGGGCTCGGGAAGTTAATTAAATACCATTTGGAGGCATTTAATGTTCGAGCAAAAACGGCTGATTTTCGACAAAAGAGATAACACCCCCCCATTACGTCATGCTTCAGAAATGTGGAAAATGGTCCGTTTTCAAATGTTTTATTTTTGAACGTCAGTTCACATTTGTAGGTGGATCATCAGTGTTAGAGCTAAAATTAGCATGTTTAAAGTGATTTTCATGCTTCCAGGGGCTCGGGAAGTTAATTAAATACCATTTGGAGGCATTTAATGTTCGAGCAAAAACGGCTGATTTTCGACAAAAGAGATAACACCCCCCCATTACGTCATGCTTCAGAAATGTGGAAAATGGTCCGTTTTCAAATGTTTTATTTTTGAACGTCAGTTCACATTTGTAGGTGGATCATCAGTGTTAGAGCTAAAATTAGCATGTTTAAAGTGATTTTCATGCTTCCAGGGGCCCAAAACACAAGATTTATGGAATGGTTAAAAGTGCATGAAAATGGCCAATTTACTCACTCTGAGTTCTCAAAAAGGGTTTCTTCACCCCGGGAAGTTAATTAAATACCATTTGGAGGCATTTAATGTTCGAGCAAAAACGGCTGATTTTCGACAAAAGAGATAACACCCCCCCATTACGTCATCTTTCAGAAATGTGGAAAATGGTCCGTTTTCAAATGTTTTATTTTTGAACGTCAGTTCACATTTGTAGGTGGATCATCAGTGTTAGAGCTAAAATTAGCATGTTTAAAGTGATTTTCATGCTTCCAGGGGCCCAAAACACAAGATTTATGGAATGGTTAAAAGTGCATGAAAATGGCCAATTTACTCACTCTGAGTTCTCAAAAAGGGTTTCTTCACCCCGGGAAGTTAATTAAATACCATTTGGAGGCATTTAATGTTCGAGCAAAAACGGCTGATTTTCGACAAAAGAGATAACACCCCCCCATTACGTCATGCTTCAGAAATGTGGAAAATGGTCCGTTTTCAAATGTTTTATTTTTGAACGTCAGTTCACATTTGTAGGTGGATCATCAGTGTTAGAGCTAAAATTAGCATGTTTAAAGTGATTTTCATGCTTCCAGGGGCTCGGGAAGTTAATTAAATACCATTTGGAGGCATTTAATGTTCGAGCAAAAACGGCTGATTTTCGACAAAAGAGATAACACCCCCCCATTACGTCATGCTTCAGAAACGTGGAAAATGGTCCGTTTTCAAATGTTTTATTTTTGAACGTCAGTTCACATTTGTAGGTGGATCATCAGTGTTAGAGCTAAAATTAGCATGTTTAAAGTGATTTTCATGCTTCCAGGGGCTCGGGAAGTTAATTAAATACCATTTGGAGGCATTTAATGTTCGAGCAAAAACGGCTGATTTTCGACAAAAGAGATAACACCCCCCCATTACGTCATGCTTCAGAAATGTGGAAAATGGTCCGTTTTCAAATGTTTTATTTTTGAACGTCAGTTCACATTTGTAGGTGGATCATCAGTGTTAGAGCTAAAATTAGCATGTTTAAAGTGATTTTCATGCTTCCAGGGGCCCAAAACACAAGATTTATGGAATGGTTAAAAGTGCATGAAAATGGCCAATTTACTCACTCTGAGTTCTCAAAAAGGGTTTCTTCACCCCGGGAAGTTAATTAAATACCATTTGGAGGCATTTAATGTTCGAGCAAAAACGGCTGATTTTCGACAAAAGAGATAACACCCCCCCATTACGTCATGCTTCAGAAATGTGGAAAATGGTCCGTTTTCAAATGTTTTATTTTTGAACGTCAGTTCACATTTGTAGGTGGATCATCAGTGTTAGAGCTAAAATTAGCATGTTTAAAGTGATTTTCATGCTTCCAGGGGCCCAAAACACAAGATTTATGGAATGGTTAAAAGTGCATGAAAATGGCCAATTTACTCACTCTGAGTTCTCAAAAAGGGTTTCTTCACCCCGGGAAGTTAATTAAATACCATTTGGAGGCATTTAATGTTCGAGCAAAAACGGCTGATTTTCGACAAAAGAGATACCACCCCCCCATTACGTCATGCTTCGGAAATGTGGAAAATGGTCCGTTTTCAAATGTTTTATTTTTGAACGTCAGTTCACATTTGTAGGTGGATCATCAGTGTTAGAGCTAAAATTAGCATGTTTAAAGTGATTTTCATGCTTCCAGGGGCTCGGGAAGTTAATTAAATACCATTTGGAGGCATTTAATGTTCGAGCAAAAACGGCTGATTTTCGACAAAAGAGATAACACCCCCCCATTACGTCATGCTTCAGAAATGTGGAAAATGGTCCGTTTTCAAATGTTTTATTTTTGAACGTCAGTTCACATTTGTAGGTGGATCATCAGTGTTAGAGCTAAAATTAGCATGTTTAAAGTGATTTTCATGCTTCCAGGGGCCCAAAACACAAGATTTATGGAATGGTTAAAAGTGCATGAAAATGGCCAATTTACTCACTCTGAGTTCTCAAAAAGGGTTTCTTCACCCCGGGAAGTTAATTAAATACCATTTGGAGGCATTTAATGTTCGAGCAAAAACGGCTGATTTTCGACAAAAGAGATAACACCCCCCCATTACGTCATGCTTCAGAAATGTGGAAAATGGTCCGTTTTCAAATGTTTTATTTTTGAACGTCAGTTCACATTTGTAGGTGGATCATCAGTGTTAGAGCTAAAATTAGCATGTTTAAAGTGATTTTCATGCTTCCAGGGGCTCGGGAAGTTAATTAAATACCATTTGGAGGCATTTAATGTTCGAGCAAAAACGGCTGATTTTCGACAAAAGAGATAACACCCCCCCATTACGTCATGCTTCAGAAATGTGGAAAATGGTCCGTTTTCAAATGTTTTATTTTTGAACGTCAGTTCACATTTGTAGGTGGATCATCAGTGTTAGAGCTAAAATTAGCATGTTTAAAGTGATTTTCATGCTTCCAGGGGCTCGGGAAGTTAATTAAATACCATTTGGAGGCATTTAATGTTCGAGCAAAAACGGCTGATTTTCGACAAAAGAGATAACACCCCCCCATTACGTCATGCTTCAGAAATGTGGAAAATGGTCCGTTTTCAAATGTTTTATTTTTGAACGTCAGTTCACATTTGTAGGTGGATCATCAGTGTTAGAGCTAAAATTAGCATGTTTAAAGTGATTTTCATGCTTCCAGGGGCTCGGGAAGTTAATTAAATACCATTTGGAGGCATTTAATGTTCGAGCAAAAACGGCTGATTTTCGACAAAAGAGATAACACCCCCCCATTACGTCATGCTTCAGAAATGTGGAAAATGGTCCGTTTTCAAATGTTTTATTTTTGAACGTCAGTTCACATTTGTAGGTGGATCATCAGTGTTAGAGCTAAAATTAGCATGTTTAAAGTGATTTTCATGCTTCCAGGGGCCCAAAACACAAGATTTATGGAATGGTTAAAAGTGCATGAAAATGGCCAATTTACTCACTCTGAGTTCTCAAAAAGGGTTTCTTCACCCCGGGAAGTTAATTAAATACCATTTGGAGGCATTTAATGTTCGAGCAAAAACGGCTGATTTTCGACAAAAGAGATAACACCCCCCCATTACGTCATGCTTCAGAAATGTGGAAAATGGTCCGTTTTCAAATGTTTTATTTTTGAACGTCAGTTCACATTTGTAGGTGGATCATCAGTGTTAGAGCTAAAATTAGCATGTTTAAAGTGATTTTCATGCTTCCAGGGGCCCAAAACACAAGATTTATGGAATGGTTAAAAGTGCATGAAAATGGCCAATTTACTCACTCTGAGTTCTCAAAAAGGGTTTCTTCACCCCGGGAAGTTAATTAAATACCATTTGGAGGCATTTAATGTTCGAGCAAAAACGGCTGATTTTCGACAAAAGAGATAACACCCCCCCATTACGTCATGCTTCAGAAATGTGGAAAATGGTCCGTTTTCAAATGTTTTATTTTTGAACGTCAGTTCACATTTGTAGGTGGATCATCAGTGTTAGAGCTAAAATTAGCATGTTTAAAGTGATTTTCATGCTTCCAGGGGCTCGGGAAGTTAATTAAATACCATTTGGAGGCATTTAATGTTCGAGCAAAAACGGCTGATTTTCGACAAAAGAGATAACACCCCCCCATTACGTCATGCTTCAGAAATGTGGAAAATGGTCCGTTTTCAAATGTTTTATTTTTGAACGTCAGTTCACATTTGTAGGTGGATCATCAGTGTTAGAGCTAAAATTAGCATGTTTAAAGTGATTTTCATGCTTCCAGGGGCTCGGGAAGTTAATTAAATACCATTTGGAGGCATTTAATGTTCGAGCAAAAACGGCTGATTTTCGACAAAAGAGATAACACCCCCCCATTACGTCATGCTTCAGAAATGTGGAAAATGGTCCGTTTTCAAATGTTTTATTTTTGAACGTCAGTTCACATTTGTAGGTGGATCATCAGTGTTAGAGCTAAAATTAGCATGTTTAAAGTGATTTTCATGCTTCCAGGGGCTCGGGAAGTTAATTAAATACCATTTGGAGGCATTTAATGTTCGAGCAAAAACGGCTGATTTTCGACAAAAGAGATAACACCCCCCCATTACGTCATGCTTCAGAAATGTGGAAAATGGTCCGTTTTCAAATGTTTTATTTTTGAACGTCAGTTCACATTTGTAGGTGGATCATCAGTGTTAGAGCTAAAATTAGCATGTTTAAAGTGATTTTCATGCTTCCAGGGGCCCAAAACACAAGATTTATGGAATGGTTAAAAGTGCATGAAAATGGCCAATTTACTCACTCTGAGTTCTCAAAAAGGGTTTCTTCACCCCGGGAAGTTAATTAAATACCATTTGGAGGCATTTAATGTTCGAGCATAAACGGCTGATTTTCGACAAAAGAGATAACACCCCCCCATTACGTCATGCTTCAGAAATGTGGAAAATGGTCCGTTTTCAAATGTTTTATTTTTGAACGTCAGTTCACATTTGTAGGTGGATCATCAGTGTTAGAGCTAAAATTAGCATGTTTAAAGTGATTTTCATGCTTCCAGGGGCCCAAAACACAAGATTTATGGAATGGTTAAAAGTGCATGAAAATGGCCAATTTACTCACTCTGAGTTCTCAAAAAGGGTTTCTTCACCCCGGGAAGTTAATTAAATACCATTTGGAGGCATTTAATGTTCGAGCAAAAACGGCTGATTTTCGACAAAAGAGATAACACCCCCCCATTACGTCATGCTTCAGAAATGTGGAAAATGGTCCGTTTTCAAATGTTTTATTTTTGAACGTCAGTTCACATTTGTAGGTGGATCATCAGTGTTAGAGCTAAAATTAGCATGTTTAAAGTGATTTTCATGCTTCCAGGGGCTCGGGAAGTTAATTAAATACCATTTGGAGGCATTTAATGTTCGAGCAAAAACGGCTGATTTTCGACAAAAGAGATAACACCCCCCCATTACGTCATGCTTCAGAAATGTGGAAAATGGTCCGTTTTCAAATGTTTTATTTTTGAACGTCAGTTCACATTTGTAGGTGGATCATCAGTGTTAGAGCTAAAATTAGCATGTTTAAAGTGATTTTCATGCTTCCAGGGGCTCGGGAAGTTAATTAAATACCATTTGGAGGCATTTAATGTTCGAGCAAAAACGGCTGATTTTCGACAAAAGAGATAACACCCCCCCATTACGTCATGCTTCAGAAATGTGGAAAATGGTCCGTTTTCAAATGTTTTATTTTTGAACGTCAGTTCACATTTGTAGGTGGATCATCAGTGTTAGAGCTAAAATTAGCATGTTTAAAGTGATTTTCATGCTTCCAGGGGCCCAAAACACAAGATTTATGGAATGGTTAAAAGTGCATGAAAATGGCCAATTTACTCACTCTGAGTTCTCAAAAAGGGTTTCTTCACCCCGGGAAGTTAATTAAATACCATTTGGAGGCATTTAATGTTCGAGCAAAAACGGCTGATTTTCGACAAAAGAGATAACACCCCCCCATTACGTCATGCTTCAGAAATGTGGAAAATGGTCCGTTTTCAAATGTTTTATTTTTGAACGTCAGTTCACATTTGTAGGTGGATCATCAGTGTTAGAGCTAAAATTAGCATGTTTAAAGTGATTTTCATGCTTCCAGGGGCTCGGGAAGTTAATTAAATACCATTTGGAGGCATTTAATGTTCGAGCAAAAACGGCTGATTTTCGACAAAAGAGATAACACCCCCCCATTACGTCATGCTTCAGAAATGTGGAAAATGGTCCGTTTTCAAATGTTTTATTTTTGAACGTCAGTTCACATTTGTAGGTGGATCATCAGTGTTAGAGCTAAAATTAGCATGTTTAAAGTGATTTTCATGCTTCCAGGGGCCCAAAACACAAGATTTATGGAATGGTTAAAAGTGCATGAAAATGGCCAATTTACTCACTCTGAGTTCTCAAAAAGGGTTTCTTCACCCCGGGAAGTTAATTAAATATCATTTGGAGGCATTTAATGTTCGAGCAAAAACGGCTGATTTTCGACAAAAGAGATAACACCCCCCCATTACGTCATGCTTCAGAAATGTGGAAAATGGTCCGTTTTCAAATGTTTTATTTTTGAACGTCAGTTCACATTTGTAGGTGGATCATCAGTGTTAGAGCTAAAATTAGCATGTTTAAAGTGATTTTCATGCTTCCAGGGGCTCGGGAAGTTAATTAAATACCATTTGGAGGCATTTAATGTTCGAGCAAAAACGGCTGATTTTCGACAAAAGAGATAACACCCCCCCATTACGTCATGCTTCAGAAATGTGGAAAATGGTCCGTTTTCAAATGTTTTATTTTTGAACGTCAGTTCACATTTGTAGGTGGATCATCAGTGTTAGAGCTAAAATTAGCATGTTTAAAGTGATTTTCATGCTTCCAGGGGCCCAAAACACAAGATTTATGGAATGGTTAAAAGTGCATGAAAATGGCCAATTTACTCACTCTGAGTTCTCAAAAAGGGTTTCTTCACCCCGGGAAGTTAATTAAATACCATTTGGAGGCATTTAATGTTCGAGCAAAAACGGCTGATTTTCGACAAAAGAGATAACACCCCCCCATTACGTCATGCTTCAGAAATGTGGAAAATGGTCCGTTTTCAAATGTTTTATTTTTGAACGTCAGTTCACATTTGTAGGTGGATCATCAGTGTTAGAGCTAAAATTAGCATGTTTAAAGTGATTTTCATGCTTCCAGGGGCCCAAAACACAAGATTTATGGAATGGTTAAAAGTGCATGAAAATGGCCAATTTACTCACTCTGAGTTCTCAAAAAGGGTTTCTTCACCCCGGGAAGTTAATTAAATACCATTTGGAGGCATTTAATGTTCGAGCAAAAACGGCTGATTTTCGACAAAAGAGATAACACCCCCCCATTACGTCATGCTTCAGAAATGTGGAAAATGGTCCGTTTTCAAATGTTTTATTTTTGAACGTCAGTTCACATTTGTAGGTGGATCATCAGTGTTAGAGCTAAAATTAGCATGTTTAAAGTGATTTTCATGCTTCCAGGGGCTCGGGAAGTTAATTAAATACCATTTGGAGGCATTTAATGTTCGAGCAAAAACGGCTGATTTTCGACAAAAGAGATAACACCCCCCCATTACGTCATGCTTCAGAAACGAGGAAAATTGGCCGTTTTCAAATGTTTTATTTTTGAACGTCAGTTCACATTTGTAGGTGGATCATCAGTGTTAGAGCTAAAATTAGCATGTTTAAAGTGATTTTCATGCTTCCAGGGGCTCGGGAAGTTAATTAAATACCATTTGGAGGCATTTAATGTTCGAGCAAAAACGGCTGATTTTCGACAAAAGAGATAACACCCCCCCATTACGTCATGCTTCAGAAATGTGGAAAATGGTCCGTTTTCAAATGTTTTATTTTTGAACGTCAGTTCACATTTGTAGGTGGATCATCAGTGTTAGAGCTAAAATTAGCATGTTTAAAGTGATTTTCATGCTTCCAGGGGCCCAAAACACAAGATTTATGGAATGGTTAAAAGTGCATGAAAATGGCCAATTTACTCACTCTGAGTTCTCAAAAAGGGTTTCTTCACCCCGGGAAGTTAATTAAATACCATTTGGAGGCATTTAATGTTCGAGCAAAAACGGCTGATTTTCGACAAAAGAGATAACACCCCCCCATTACGTCATGCTTCAGAAATGTGGAAAATGGTCCGTTTTCAAATGTTTTATTTTTGAACGTCAGTTCACATTTGTAGGTGGATCATCAGTGTTAGAGCTAAAATTAGCATGTTTAAAGTGATTTTCATGCTTCCAGGGGCCCAAAACACAAGATTTATGGAATGGTTAAAAGTGCATGAAAATGGCCAATTTACTCACTCTGAGTTCTCAAAAAGGGTTTCTTCACCCCGGGAAGTTAATTAAATACCATTTGGAGGCATTTAATGTTCGAGCAAAAACGGCTGATTTTCGACAAAAGAGATACCACCCCCCCATTACGTCATGCTTCAGAAATGTGGAAAATGGTCCGTTTTCAAATGTTTTATTTTTGAACGTCAGTTCACATTTGTAGGTGGATCATCAGTGTTAGAGCTAAAATTAGCATGTTTAAAGTGATTTTCATGCTTCCAGGGGCTCGGGAAGTTAATTAAATACCATTTGGAGGCATTTAATGTTCGAGCAAAAACGGCTGATTTTCGACAAAAGAGATAACACCCCCCCATTACGTCATGCTTCAGAAATGTGGAAAATGGTCCGTTTTCAAATGTTTTATTTTTGAACGTCAGTTCACATTTGTAGGTGGATCATCAGTGTTAGAGCTAAAATTAGCATGTTTAAAGTGATTTTCATGCTTCCAGGGGCCCAAAACACAAGATTTATGGAATGGTTAAAAGTGCATGAAAATGGCCAATTTACTCACTCTGAGTTCTCAAAAAGGGTTTCTTCACCCCGGGAAGTTAATTAAATACCATTTGGAGGCATTTAATGTTCGAGCAAAAACGGCTGATTTTCGACAAAAGAGATAACACCCCCCCATTACGTCATGCTTCAGAAATGTGGAAAATGGTCCGTTTTTAAATGTTTTATTTTTGAACGTCAGTTCACATTTGTAGGTGGATCATCAGTGTTAGAGCTAAAATTAGCATGTTTAAAGTGATTTTCATGCTTCCAGGGGCTCGGGAAGTTAATTAAATACCATTTGGAGGCATTTAATGTTCGAGCAAAAACGGCTGATTTTCGACAAAAGAGATAACACCCCCCCATTACGTCATGCTTCAGAAATGTGGAAAATGGTCCGTTTTCAAATGTTTTATTTTTGAACGTCAGTTCACATTTGTAGGTGGATCATCAGTGTTAGAGCTAAAATTAGCATGTTTAAAGTGATTTTCATGCTTCCAGGGGCTCGGGAAGTTAATTAAATACCATTTGGAGGCATTTAATGTTCGAGCAAAAACGGCTGATTTTCGACAAAAGAGATAACACCCCCCCATTACGTCATGCTTCAGAAATGTGGAAAATGGTCCGTTTTCAAATGTTTTATTTTTGAACGTCAGTTCACATTTGTAGGTGGATCATCAGTGTTAGAGCTAAAATTAGCATGTTTAAAGTGATTTTCATGCTTCCAGGGGCTCGGGAAGTTAATTAAATACCATTTGGAGGCATTTAATGTTCGAGCAAAAACGGCTGATTTTCGACAAAAGAGATAACACCCCCCCATTACGTCATGCTTCAGAAATGTGGAAAATGGTCCGTTTTCAAATGTTTTATTTTTGAACGTCAGTTCACATTTGTAGGTGGATCATCAGTGTTAGAGCTAAAATTAGCATGTTTAAAGTGATTTTCATGCTTCCAGGGGCCCAAAACACAAGATTTATGGAATGGTTAAAAGTGCATGAAAATGGCCAATTTACTCACTCTGAGTTCTCAAAAAGGGTTTCTTCACCCCGGGAAGTTAATTAAATACCATTTGGAGGCATTTAATGTTCGAGCAAAAACGGCTGATTTTCGACAAAAGAGATAACACCCCCCCATTACGTCATGCTTCAGAAATGTGGAAAATGGTCCGTTTTCAAATGTTTTATTTTTGAACGTCAGTTCACATTTGTAGGTGGATCATCAGTGTTAGAGCTAAAATTAGCATGTTTAAAGTGATTTTCATGCTTCCAGGGGCCCAAAACACAAGATTTATGGAATGGTTAAAAGTGCATGAAAATGGCCAATTTACTCACTCTGAGTTCTCAAAAAGGGTTTCTTCACCCCGGGAAGTTAATTAAATACCATTTGGAGGCATTTAATGTTCGAGCAAAAACGGCTGATTTTCGACAAAAGAGATAACACCCCCCCATTACGTCATGCTTCAGAAATGTGGAAAATGGTCCGTTTTCAAATGTTTTATTTTTGAACGTCAGTTCACATTTGTAGGTGGATCATCAGTGTTAGAGCTAAAATTAGCATGTTTAAAGTGATTTTCATGCTTCCAGGGGCTTGGGAAGTTAATTAAATACCATTTGGAGGCATTTAATGTTCGAGCAAAAACGGCTGATTTTCGACAAAAGAGATAACACCCCCCCATTACGTCATGCTTCAGAAATGTGGAAAATGGTCCGTTTTCAAATGTTTTATTTTTGAACGTCAGTTCACATTTGTAGGTGGATCATCAGTGTTAGAGCTAAAATTAGCATGTTTAAAGTGATTTTCATGCTTCCAGGGGCTCGGGAAGTTAATTAAATACCATTTGGAGGCATTTAATGTTCGAGCAAAAACGGCTGATTTTCGACAAAAGAGATAACACCCCCCCATTACGTCATGCTTCAGAAATGTGGAAAATGGTCCGTTTTCAAATGTTTTATTTTTGAACGTCAGTTCACATTTGTAGGTGGATCATCAGTGTTAGAGCTAAAATTAGCATGTTTAAAGTGATTTTCATGCTTCCAGGGGCCCAAAACACAAGATTTATGGAATGGTTAAAAGTGCATGAAAATGGCCAATTTACTCACTCTGAGTTCTCAAAAAGGGTTTCTTCACCCCGGGAAGTTAATTAAATACCATTTGGAGGCATTTAATGTTCGAGCAAAAACGGCTGATTTTCGACAAAAGAGATAACACCCCCCCATTACGTCATGCTTCAGAAATGTGGAAAATGGTCCGTTTTCAAATGTTTTATTTTTGAACGTCAGTTCACATTTGTAGGTGGATCATCAGTGTTAGAGCTAAAATTAGCATGTTTAAAGTGATTTTCATGCTTCCAGGGGCCCAAAACACAAGATTTATGGAATGGTTAAAAGTGCATGAAAATGGCCAATTTACTCACTCTGAGTTCTCAAAAAGGGTTTCTTCACCCCGGGAAGTTAATTAAATACCATTTGGAGGCATTTAATGTTCGAGCAAAAACGGCTGATTTTCGACAAAAGAGATAACACCCCCCCATTACGTCATGCTTCAGAAATGTGGAAAATGGTCCGTTTTCAAATGTTTTATTTTTGAACGTCAGTTCACATTTGTAGGTGGATCATCAGTGTTGGAGCTAAAATTAGCATGTTTAAAGTGATTTTCATGCTTCCAGGGGCTCGGGAAGTTAATTAAATACCATTTGGAGGCATTTAATGTTCGAGCAAAAACGGCTGATTTTCGACAAAAGAGATAACACCCCCCCATTACGTCATGCTTCAGAAATGTGGAAAATGGTCCGTTTTCAAATGTTTTATTTTTGAACGTCAGTTCACATTTGTAGGTGGATCATCAGTGTTAGAGCTAAAATTAGCATGTTTAAAGTGATTTTCATGCTTCCAGGGGCCCAAAACACAAGATTTATGGAATGGTTAAAAGTGCATGAAAATGGCCAATTTACTCACTCTGAGTTCTCAAAAAGGGTTTCTTCACCCCGGGAAGTTAATTAAATACCATTTGGAGGCATTTAATGTTCGAGCAAAAACGGCTGATTTTCGACAAAAGAGATAACACCCCCCCATTACGTCATGCTTCAGAAATGTGGAAAATGGTCCGTTTTCAAATGTTTTATTTTTGAACGTCAGTTCACATTTGTAGGTGGATCATCAGTGTTAGAGCTAAAATTAGCATGTTTAAAGTGATTTTCATGCTTCCAGGGGCTCGGGAAGATAATTAAATACCATTTGGAGGCATTTAATGTTCGAGCAAAAACGGCTGATTTTCGACAAAAGAGATAACACCCCCCCATTACGTCATGCTTCAGAAATGTGGAAAATGGTCCGTTTTCAAATGTTTTATTTTTGAACGTCAGTTCACATTTGTAGGTGGATCATCAGTGTTAGAGCTAAAATTAGCATGTTTAAAGTGATTTTCATGCTTCCAGGGGCTCGGGAAGTTAATTAAATACCATTTGGAGGCATTTAATGTTCGAGCAAAAACGGCTGATTTTCGACAAAAGAGATAACACCCCCCCATTACGTCATGCTTCAGAAATGTGGAAAATGGTCCGTTTTCAAATGTTTTATTTTTGAACGTCAGTTCACATTTGTAGGTGGATCATCAGTGTTAGAGCTAAAATTAGCATGTTTAAAGTGATTTTCATGCTTCCAGGGGCTCGGGAAGTTAATTAAATACCATTTGGAGGCATTTAATGTTCGAGCAAAAACGGCTGATTTTCGACAAAAGAGATAACACCCCCCCATTACGTCATGCTTCAGAAATGTGGAAAATGGTCCGTTTTCAAATGTTTTATTTTTGAACGTCAGTTCACATTTGTAGGTGGATCATCAGTGTTAGAGCTAAAATTAGCATGTTTAAAGTGATTTTCATGCTTCCAGGGGCCCAAAACACAAGATTTATGGAATGGTTAAAAGTGCATGAAAATGGCCAATTTACTCACTCTGAGTTCTCAAAAAGGGTTTCTTCACCCCGGGAAGTTAATTAAATACCATTTGGAGGCATTTAATGTTCGAGCAAAAACGGCTGATTTTCGACAAAAGAGATAACACCCCCCCATTACGTCATGCTTCAGAAATGTGGAAAATGGTCCGTTTTCAAATGTTTTATTTTTGAACGTCAGTTCACATTTGTAGGTGGATCATCAGTGTTAGAGCTAAAATTAGCATGTTTAAAGTGATTTTCATGCTTCCAGGGGCCCAAAACACAAGATTTATGGAATGGTTAAAAGTGCATGAAAATGGCCAATTTACTCACTCTGAGTTCTCAAAAAGGGTTTCTTCACCCCGGGAAGTTAATTAAATACCATTTGGAGGCATTTAATGTTCGAGCAAAAACGGCTGATTTTCGACAAAAGAGATAACACCCCCCCATTACGTCATGCTTCAGAAATGTGGAAAATGGTCCGTTTTCAAATGTTTTATTTTTGAACGTCAGTTCACATTTGTAGGTGGATCATCAGTGTTAGAGCTAAAATTAGCATGTTTAAAGTGATTTTCATGCTTCCAGGGGCTCGGGAAGTTAATTAAATACCATTTGGAGGCATTTAATGTTCGAGCAAAAACGGCTGATTTTCGACAAAAGAGATAACACCCCCCCATTACGTCATGCTTCAGAAATGTGGAAAATGGTCCGTTTTCAAATGTTTTATTTTTGAACGTCAGTTCACATTTGTAGGTGGATCATCAGTGTTAGAGCTAAAATTAGCATGTTTAAAGTGATTTTCATGCTTCCAGGGGCTCGGGAAGTTAATTAAATACCATTTGGAGGCATTTAATGTTCGAGCAAAAACGGCTGATTTTCGACAAAAGAGATAACACCCCCCCATTACGTCATGCTTCAGAAATGTGGAAAATGGTCCGTTTTCAAATGTTTTATTTTTGAACGTCAGTTCACATTTGTAGGTGGATCATCAGTGTTAGAGCTAAAATTAGCATGTTTAAAGTGATTTTCATGCTTCCAGGGGCCCAAAACACAAGATTTATGGAATGGTTAAAAGTGCATGAAAATGGCCAATTTACTCACTCTGAGTTCTCAAAAAGGGTTTCTACACCCCGGGAAGTTAATTAAATACCATTTGGAGGCATTTAATGTTCGAGCAAAAACGGCTGATTTTCGACAAAAGAGATAACACCCCCCCATTACGTCATGCTTCAGAAATGTGGAAAATGGTCCGTTTTCAAATGTTTTATTTTTGAACGTCAGTTCACATTTGTAGGTGGATCATCAGTGTTAGAGCTAAAATTAGCATGTTTAAAGTGATTTTCATGCTTCCAGGGGCTCGGGAAGTTAATTAAATACCATTTGGAGGCATTTAATGTTCGAGCAAAAACGGCTGATTTTCGACAAAAGAGATAACACCCCCCCATTACGTCATGCTTCAGAAATGTGGAAAATGGTCCGTTTTCAAATGTTTTATTTTTGAACGTCAGTTCACATTTGTAGGTGGATCATCAGTGTTAGAGCTAAAATTAGCATGTTTAAAGTGATTTTCATGCTTCCAGGGGCCCAAAACACAAGATTTATGGAATGGTTAAAAGTGCACGAAAATGGCCAATTTACTCACTCTGAGTTCTCAAAAAGGGTTTCTTCACCCCGGGAAGTTAATTAAATACCATTTGGAGGCATTTAATGTTCGAGCAAAAACGGCTGATTTTCGACAAAAGAGATAACACCCCCCCATTACGTCATGCTTCAGAAATGTGGAAAATGGTCCGTTTTCAAATGTTTTATTTTTGAACGTCAGTTCACATTTGTAGGTGGATCATCAGTGTTAGAGCTAAAATTAGCATGTTTAAAGTGATTTTCATGCTTCCAGGGGCTCGGGAAGTTAATTAAATACCATTTGGAGGCATTTAATGTTCGAGCAAAAACGGCTGATTTTCGACAAAAGAGATAACACCCCCCCATTACGTCATGCTTCAGAAATGTGGAAAATGGTCCGTTTTCAAATGTTTTATTTTTGAACGTCAGTTCACATTTGTAGGTGGATCATCAGAGTTAGAGCTAAAATTAGCATGTTTAAAGTGATTTTCATGCTTCCAGGGGCTCGGGAAGTTAATTAAATACCATTTGGAGGCATTTAATGTTCGAGCAAAAACGGCTGATTTTCGACAAAAGAGATAACACCCCCCCATTACGTCATGCTTCAGAAATGTGGAAAATGGTCCGTTTTCAAATGTTTTATTTTTGAACGTCAGTTCACATTTGTAGGTGGATCATCAGTGTTAGAGCTAAAATTAGCATGTTTAAAGTGATTTTCATGCTTCCAGGGGCTCGGGAAGTTAATTAAATACCATTTGGAGGCATTTAATGTTCGAGCAAAAACGGCTGATTTTCGACAAAAGAGATAACACCCCCCCCATTACGTCATGCTTCAGAAATGTGGAAAATGGTCCGTTTTCAAATGTTTTATTTTTGAACGTCAGTTCACATTTGTAGGTGGATCATCAGTGTTAGAGCTAAAATTAGCATGTTTAAAGTGATTTTCATGCTTCCAGGGGCCCAAAACACAAGATTTATGGAATGGTTAAAAGTGCATGAAAATGGCCAATTTACTCACTCTGAGTTCTCAAAAAGGGTTTCTTCACCCCGGGAAGTTAATTAAATACCATTTGGAGGCATTTAATGTTCGAGCAAAAACGGCTGATTTTCGACAAAAGAGATAACACCCCCCCATTACGTCATGCTTCAGAAATGTGGAAAATGGTCCGTTTTCAAATGTTTTATTTTTGAACGTCAGTTCACATTTGTAGGTGGATCATCAGTGTTAGAGCTAAAATTAGCATGTTTAAAGTGATTTTCATGCTTCCAGGGGCCCAAAACACAAGATTTATGGAATGGTTAAAAGTGCATGAAAATGGCCAATTTACTCACTCTGAGTTCTCAAAAAGGGTTTCTTCACCCCGGGAAGTTAATTAAATACCATTTGGAGGCATTTAATGTTCGAGCAAAAACGGCTGATTTTCGACAAAAGAGATAACACCCCCCCATTACGTCATGCTTCAGAAATGTGGAAAATGGTCCGTTTTCAAATGTTTTATTTTTGAACGTCAGTTCACATTTGTAAGTGGATCATCAGTGTTAGAGCTAAAATTAGCATGTTTAAAGTGATTTTCATGCTTCCAGGGGCTCGGGAAGTTAATTAAATACCATTTGGAGGCATTTAATGTTCGAGCAAAAACGGCTGATTTTCGACAAAAGAGATAACACCCCCCCATTACGTCATGCTTCAGAAATGTGGAAAATGGTCCGTTTTCAAATGTTTTATTTTTGAACGTCAGTTCACATTTGTAGGTGGATCATCAGTGTTAGAGCTAAAATTA
The DNA here is from genome assembly GCF_964263255.1 of Lissotriton vulgaris. NCBI lineage: Eukaryota > Metazoa > Chordata > Amphibia > Caudata > Salamandridae > Lissotriton > Lissotriton vulgaris. The sequence goes on from NW_028243142.1 coordinate 42,970, forward strand.
GCATGTTTAAAGTGATTTTCATGCTTCCAGGGGCTCGGGAAGTTAATTAAATACCATTTGGAGGCATTTAATGTTCGAGCAAAAACGGCTGATTTTCGACAAAAGAGATAACACCCCCCCATTACGTCATGCTTCAGAAATGTGGAAAATGGTCCGTTTTCAAATGTTTTATTTAGAACGTCAGTTCACATTTGTAGGTGGATCATCAGTGTTAGAGCTAAAATTAGCATGTTTAAAGTGATTTTCATGCTTCCAGGGGCCCAAAACACAAGATTTATGGAATGGTTAAAAGTGCATGAAAATGGCCAATTTACTCACTCTGAGTTCTCAAAAAGGGTTTCTTCACCCCGGGAAGTTAATTAAATACCATTTGGAGGCATTTAATGTTCGAGCAAAAACGGCTGATTTTCGACAAAAGAGATAACACCCCCCCATTACGTCATGCTTCAGAAATGTGGAAAATGGTCCGTTTTCAAATGTTTTATTTTTGAACGTCAGTTCACATTTGTAGGTGGATCATCAGTGTTAGAGCTAAAATTAGCATGTTTAAAGTGATTTTCATGCTTCCAGGGGCCCAAAACACAAGATTTATGGAATGGTTAAAAGTGCATGAAAATGGCCAATTTACTCACTCTGAGTTCTCAAAAAGGGTTTCTTCACCCCGGGAAGTTAATTAAATACCATTTGGAGGCATTTAATGTTCGAGCAAAAACGGCTGATTTTCGACAAAAGAGATAACACCCCCCCATTACGTCATGCTTCAGAAATGTGGAAAATGGTCCGTTTTCAAATGTTTTATTTTTGAACGTCAGTTCACATTTGTAGGTGGATCATCAGTGTTAGAGCTAAAATTAGCATGTTTAAAGTGATTTTCATGCTTCCAGGGGCTCGGGAAGTTAATTAAATACCATTTGGAGGCATTTAATGTTCGAGCAAAAACGGCTGATTTTCGACAAAAGAGATAACACCCCCCCATTACGTCATGCTTCAGAAATGTGGAAAATGGTCCGTTTTCAAATGTTTTATTTTTGAACGTCAGTTCACATTTGTAGGTGGATCATCAGTGTTAGAGCTAAAATTAGCATGTTTAAAGTGATTTTCATGCTTCCAGGGGCTCGGGAAGTTAATTAAATACCATTTGGAGGCATTTAATGTTCGAGCAAAAACGGCTGATTTTCGACAAAAGAGATAACACCCCCCCATTACGTCATGCTTCAGAAATGTGGAAAATGGTCCGTTTTCAAATGTTTTATTTTTGAACGTCAGTTCACATTTGTAGGTGGATCATCAGTGTTAGAGCTAAAATTAGCATGTTTAAAGTGATTTTCATGCTTCCAGGGGCCCAAAACACAAGATTTATGGAATGGTTAAAAGTGCATGAAAATGGCCAATTTACTCACTCTGAGTTCTCAAAAAGGGTTTCTACACCCCGGGAAGTTAATTAAATACCATTTGGAGGCATTTAATGTTCGAGCAAAAACGGCTGATTTTCGACAAAAGAGATAACACCCCCCCATTACGTCATGCTTCAGAAATGTGGAAAATGGTCCGTTTTCAAATGTTTTATTTTTGAACGTCAGTTCACATTTGTAGGTGGATCATCAGTGTTAGAGCTAAAATTAGCATGTTTAAAGTGATTTTCATGCTTCCAGGGGCTCGGGAAGTTAATTAAATACCATTTGGAGGCATTTAATGTTCGAGCAAAAACGGCTGATTTTCGACAAAAGAGATAACACCCCCCCATTACGTCATGCTTCAGAAATGTGGAAAATGGTCCGTTTTCAAATGTTTTATTTTTGAACGTCAGTTCACATTTGTAGGTGGATCATCAGTGTTAGAGCTAAAATTAGCATGTTTAAAGTGATTTTCATGCTTCCAGGGGCCCAAAACACAAGATTTATGGAATGGTTAAAAGTGCACGAAAATGGCCAATTTACTCACTCTGAGTTCTCAAAAAGGGTTTCTTCACCCCGGGAAGTTAATTAAATACCATTTGGAGGCATTTAATGTTCGAGCAAAAACGGCTGATTTTCGACAAAAGAGATAACACCCCCCCATTACGTCATGCTTCAGAAATGTGGAAAATGGTCCGTTTTCAAATGTTTTATTTTTGAACGTCAGTTCACATTTGTAGGTGGATCATCAGTGTTAGAGCTAAAATTAGCATGTTTAAAGTGATTTTCATGCTTCCAGGGGCTCGGGAAGTTAATTAAATACCATTTGGAGGCATTTAATGTTCGAGCAAAAACGGCTGATTTTCGACAAAAGAGATAACACCCCCCCATTACGTCATGCTTCAGAAATGTGGAAAATGGTCCGTTTTCAAATGTTTTATTTTTGAACGTCAGTTCACATTTGTAGGTGGATCATCAGAGTTAGAGCTAAAATTAGCATGTTTAAAGTGATTTTCATGCTTCCAGGGGCTCGGGAAGTTAATTAAATACCATTTGGAGGCATTTAATGTTCGAGCAAAAACGGCTGATTTTCGACAAAAGAGATAACACCCCCCCATTACGTCATGCTTCAGAAATGTGGAAAATGGTCCGTTTTCAAATGTTTTATTTTTGAACGTCAGTTCACATTTGTAGGTGGATCATCAGTGTTAGAGCTAAAATTAGCATGTTTAAAGTGATTTTCATGCTTCCAGGGGCTCGGGAAGTTAATTAAATACCATTTGGAGGCATTTAATGTTCGAGCAAAAACGGCTGATTTTCGACAAAAGAGATAACACCCCCCCCATTACGTCATGCTTCAGAAATGTGGAAAATGGTCCGTTTTCAAATGTTTTATTTTTGAACGTCAGTTCACATTTGTAGGTGGATCATCAGTGTTAGAGCTAAAATTAGCATGTTTAAAGTGATTTTCATGCTTCCAGGGGCCCAAAACACAAGATTTATGGAATGGTTAAAAGTGCATGAAAATGGCCAATTTACTCACTCTGAGTTCTCAAAAAGGGTTTCTTCACCCCGGGAAGTTAATTAAATACCATTTGGAGGCATTTAATGTTCGAGCAAAAACGGCTGATTTTCGACAAAAGAGATAACACCCCCCCATTACGTCATGCTTCAGAAATGTGGAAAATGGTCCGTTTTCAAATGTTTTATTTTTGAACGTCAGTTCACATTTGTAGGTGGATCATCAGTGTTAGAGCTAAAATTAGCATGTTTAAAGTGATTTTCATGCTTCCAGGGGCCCAAAACACAAGATTTATGGAATGGTTAAAAGTGCATGAAAATGGCCAATTTACTCACTCTGAGTTCTCAAAAAGGGTTTCTTCACCCCGGGAAGTTAATTAAATACCATTTGGAGGCATTTAATGTTCGAGCAAAAACGGCTGATTTTCGACAAAAGAGATAACACCCCCCCATTACGTCATGCTTCAGAAATGTGGAAAATGGTCCGTTTTCAAATGTTTTATTTTTGAACGTCAGTTCACATTTGTAAGTGGATCATCAGTGTTAGAGCTAAAATTAGCATGTTTAAAGTGATTTTCATGCTTCCAGGGGCTCGGGAAGTTAATTAAATACCATTTGGAGGCATTTAATGTTCGAGCAAAAACGGCTGATTTTCGACAAAAGAGATAACACCCCCCCATTACGTCATGCTTCAGAAATGTGGAAAATGGTCCGTTTTCAAATGTTTTATTTTTGAACGTCAGTTCACATTTGTAGGTGGATCATCAGTGTTAGAGCTAAAATTAGCATGTTTAAAGTGATTTTCATGCTTCCAGGGGCTCGGGAAGTTAATTAAATACCATTTGGAGGCATTTAATGTTCGAGCAAAAACGGCTGATTTTCGACAAAAGAGATAACACCCCCCCATTACGTCATGCTTCAGAAATGTGGAAAATGGTCCGTTTTCAAATGTTTTATTTAGAACGTCAGTTCACATTTGTAGGTGGATCATCAGTGTTAGAGCTAAAATTAGCATGTTTAAAGTGATTTTCATGCTTCCAGGGGCCCAAAACACAAGATTTATGGAATGGTTAAAAGTGCATGAAAATGGCCAATTTACTCACTCTGAGTTCTCAAAAAGGGTTTCTTCACCCCGGGAAGTTAATTAAATACCATTTGGAGGCATTTAATGTTCGAGCAAAAACGGCTGATTTTCGACAAAAGAGATAACACCCCCCCATTACGTCATGCTTCAGAAATGTGGAAAATGGTCCGTTTTCAAATGTTTTATTTTTGAACGTCAGTTCACATTTGTAGGTGGATCATCAGTGTTAGAGCTAAAATTAGCATGTTTAAAGTGATTTTCATGCTTCCAGGGGCTCGGGAAGTTAATTAAATACCATTTGGAGGCATTTAATGTTCGAGCAAAAACAGCTGATTTTCGACAAAAGAGATAACACCCCCCCATTACGTCATGCTTCAGAAATGTGGAAAATGGTCCGTTTTCAAATGTTTTATTTTTGAACGTCAGTTCACATTTGTAGGTGGATCATCAGTGTTAGAGCTAAAATTAGCATGTTTAAAGTGATTTTCATGCTTCCAGGGGCCCAAAACACAAGATTTATGGAATAGTTAAAAGTGCATGAAAATGGCCAATTTACTCACTCTGAGTTCTCAAAAAGGGTTTCTTCACCCCGGGAAGTTAATTAAATACCATTTGGAGGCATTTAATGTTCGAGCAAAAACGGCTGATTTTCGACAAAAGAGATAACACCCCCCCATTACGTCATGCTTCAGAAATGTGGAAAATGGTCCGTTTTCAAATGTTTTATTTTTGAACGTCAGTTCACATTTGTAGGTGGATCATCAGTGTTAGAGCTAAAATTAGCATGTTTAAAGTGATTTTCATGCTTCCAGGGGCTCGGGAAGTTAATTAAATACCATTTGGAGGCATTTAATGTTCGAGCAAAAACGGCTGATTTTCGACAAAAGAGATAACACCCCCCCATTACGTCATGCTTCAGAAATGTGGAAAATGGTCCGTTTTCAAATGTTTTATTTTTGAACGTCAGTTCACATTTGTAGGTGGATCATCAGTGTTAGAGCTAAAATTAGCATGTTTAAAGTGATTTTCATGCTTCCAGGGGCTCGGGAAGTTAATTAAATACCATTTGGAGGCATTTAATGTTCGAGCAAAAACGGCTGATTTTCGACAAAAGAGATAACACCCCCCCATTACGTCATGCTTCAGAAATGTGGAAAATGGTCCGTTTTCAAATGTTTTATTTTTGAACGTCAGTTCACATTTGTAGGTGGATCATCAGTGTTAGAGCTAAAATTAGCATGTTTAAAGTGATTTTCATGCTTCCAGGGGCTCGGGAAGTTAATTAAATACCATTTGGAGGCATTTAATGTTCGAGCAAAAACGGCTGATTTTCGACAAAAGAGATAACACCCCCCCATTACGTCATGCTTCAGAAATGTGGAAAATGGTCCGTTTTCAAATGTTTTATTTTTGAACGTCAGTTCACATTTGTAGGTGGATCATCAGTGTTAGAGCTAAAATTAGCATGTTTAAAGTGATTTTCATGCTTCCAGGGGCCCAAAACACAAGATTTATGGAATGGTTAAAAGTGCATGAAAATGGCCAATTTACTCACTCTGAGTTCTCAAAAAGGGTTTCTTCACCCCGGGAAGTTAATTAAATACCATTTGGAGGCATTTAATGTTCGAGCAAAAACGGCTGATTTTCGACAAAAGAGATAACACCCCCCCATTACGTCATGCTTCAGAAATGTGGAAAATGGTCCGTTTTCAAATGTTTTATTTTTGAACGTCAGTTCACATTTGTAGGTGGATCATCAGTGTTAGAGCTAAAATTAGCATGTTTAAAGTGATTTTCATGCTTCCAGGGGCCCAAAACACAAGATTTATGGAATGGTTAAAAGTGCATGAAAATGGCCAATTTACTCACTCTGAGTTCTCAAAAAGGGTTTCTTCACCCCGGGAAGTTAATTAAATACCATTTGGAGGCATTTAATGTTCGAGCAAAAACGGCTGATTTTCGACAAAAGAGATAACACCCCCCCCATTACGTCATGCTTCAGAAATGTGGAAAATGGTCCGTTTTCAAATGTTTTATTTTTGAACGTCAGTTCACATTTGTAGGTGGATCATCAGTGTTAGAGCTAAAATTAGCATGTTTAAAGTGATTTTCATGCTTCCAGGGGCTCGGGAAGTTAATTAAATACCATTTGGAGGCATTTAATGTTCGAGCAAAAACGGCTGATTTTCGACAAAAGAGATAACACCCCCCCATTACGTCATGCTTCAGAAATGTGGAAAATGGTCCGTTTTCAAATGTTTTATTTTTGAACGTCAGTTCACATTTGTAGGTGGATCATCAGTGTTAGAGCTAAAATTAGCATGTTTAAAGTGATTTTCATGCTTCCAGGGGCTCGGGAAGTTAATTAAATACCATTTGGAGGCATTTAATGTTCGAGCAAAAACGGCTGATTTTCGACAAAAGAGATAACACCCCCCCATTACCATGCTTCAGAAATGTGGAAAATGGTCCGTTTTCAAATGTTTTATTTTGAACGTCAGTTCACATTTGTAGGTGGATCATCAGTGTTAGAGCTAAAATTAGCATGTTTAAAGTGATTTTCATGCTTCCAGGGGCCCAAAACACAAGATTTATGGAATGGTTAAAAGTGCATGAAAATGGCCAATTTACTCACTCTGAGTTCTCAAAAAGGGTTTCTTCACCCCGGGAAGTTAATTAAATACCATTTGGAGGCATTTAATGTTCGAGCAAAACGGCTGATTTTCGACAAAAGAGATAACACCCCCCCATTACGTCATGCTTCAGAAATGTGGAAAATGGTCCGTTTTCAAATGTTTTATTTTTGAACGTCAGTTCACATTTGTAGGTGGATCATCAGTGTTAGAGCTAAAATTAGCATGTTTAAAGTGATTTTCATGCTTCCAGGGGCCCAAAACACAAGATTTATGGAATGGTTTAAAAGTGCATGAAAATGGCCAATTTACTCACTCTGAGTTCTCAAAAAGGGTTTCTTCACCCCGGGAAGTTAATTAAATACCATTTGGAGGCATTTAATGTTCGAGCAAAACGGCTGATTTTCGACAAAAGAGATAACACCCCCCCATTACGTCATGCTTCAGAAATGTGGAAAATGGTCCGTTTTCAAATGTTTTATTTTTGAACGTCAGTTCACATTTGTAGGTGGATCATCAGTGTTAGAGCTAAAATTAGCATGTTTAAAGTGATTTTCATGCTTCCAGGGGCTCGGGAAGTTAATTAAATACCATTTGGAGGCATTTAATGTTCGAGCAAAAACGGCTGATTTTCGACAAAAGAGATAACACCCCCCCATTACGTCATGCTTCAGAAATGTGGAAAATGGTCCGTTTCAAATGTTTTATTTTGAACGTCAGTTCACATTTGTAGGTGGATCATCAGTGTTAGAGCTAAAATTAGCATGTTTAAAGTGATTTTCATGCTTCCAGGGGCCCAAACACAAGATTTATGGAATGGTTAAAAGTGCATGAAAATGGCCAATTTACTCACTCTGAGTTCTCAAAAAGGGTTTCTTCACCCCGGGAAGTTAATTAAATACCATTTGAGGCATTTAATGTTCGAGCAAAAACGGCTGATTTTCGACAAAAGAGATAACACCCCCCCATTAGCGTGAGTATCATGCTTCAGAAGATGTGGAAAATGGTCCGTTTTCAAATGTTTTATTTTTGAACGTCAGTTCACATTTGTAGGTGGATCATCAGTGTTAGAGCTAAAATTAGCATGTTTAAAGTGATTTTCATGCTTCCAGGGGCCCGGGAAGTTAATTAAATACCATTTGGAGGCATTTAATGTTCGAGCAAAAACGGCTGATTTTCGACAAAAGAGATAACACCCCCCCATTACGTCATGCTTCAGAAATGTGGAAAATGGTCCGTTTTCAAATGTTTTATTTTTGAACGTCAGTTCACATTTGTAGGTGGATCATCAGTGTTAGAGCTAAAATTAGCATGTTTAAAGTGATTTTCATGCTTCCAGGGGCTCGGGAAGTTAATTAAATACCATTTGGAGGCATTTAATGTTCGAGCAAAAACGGCTGATTTTCGACAAAAGAGATAACACCCCCCCATTACGTCATGCTTCAGAAATGTGGAAAATGGTCCGTTTTCAAATGTTTTATTTTTGAACGTCAGTTCACATTTGTAGGTGGATCATCAGTGTTAGAGCTAAAATTAGCATGTTTAAAGTGATTTCATGCTTCCAGGGGCTCGGGAAGTTAATTAAATACCATTTGGAGGCATTTAATGTTCGAGCAAAAACGGCTGATTTTCGACAAAAGAGATAACACCCCCCCATTACGTCATGCTTCAGAAATGTGGAAAATGGTCCGTTTTCAAATGTTTTATTTTTGAACGTCAGTTCACATTTGTAGGTGGATCATCAGTGTTAGAGCTAAAATTAGCATGTTTAAAGTGATTTTCATGCTTCCAGGGGCCCAAAACACAAGATTTATGGAATGGTTAAAAGTGCATGAAAATGGCCAATTTACTCACTCTGAGTTCTCAAAAAGGGTTTCTTCACCCCGGGAAGTTAATTAAATACCATTTGGAGGCATTTAATGTTCGAGCAAAAACGGCTGATTTTCGACAAAAGAGATAACACCCCCCCATTACGTCATGCTTCAGAAATGTGGAAAATGGTCCGTTTTCAAATGTTTTATTTTTGAACGTCAGTTCACATTTGTAGGTGGATCATCAGTGTTAGAGCTAAAATTAGCATGTTTAAAGTGATTTTCATGCTTCCAGGGGCTCGGGAAGTTAATTAAATACCATTTGGAGGCATTTAATGTTCGAGCAAAAACGGCTGATTTTCGACAAAAGAGATAACACCCCCCCATTACGTCATGCTTCAGAAATGTGGAAAATGGTCCGTTTTCAAATGTTTTATTTTTGAACGTCAGTTCACATTTGTAGGTGGATCATCAGTGTTAGAGCTAAAATTAGCATGTTTAAAGTGATTTTCATGCTTCCAGGGGCTCGGGAAGTTAATTAAATACCATTTGGAGGCATTTAATGTTCGAGCAAAAACGGCTGATTTTCGACAAAAGAGATAACACCCCCCCATTACGTCATGCTTCAGAAATGTGGAAAATGGTCCGTTTTCAAATGTTTTATTTTTGAACGTCAGTTCACATTTGTAGGTGGATCATCAGTGTTAGAGCTAAAATTAGCATGTTTAAAGTGATTTTCATGCTTCCAGGGGCCCAAAACACAAGATTTATGGAATGGTTAAAAGTGCATGAAAATGGCCAATTTACTCACTCTGAGTTCTCAAAAAGGGTTTCTTCACCCCGGGAAGTTAATTAAATACCATTTGGAGGCATTTAATGTTCGAGCAAAAACGGCTGATTTTCGACAAAAGAGATAACACCCCCCCATTACGTCATGCTTCAGAAATGTGGAAAATGGTCCGTTTTCAAATGTTTTATTTTTGAACGTCAGTTCACATTTGTAGGTGGATCATCAGTGTTAGAGCTAAAATTAGCATGTTTAAAGTGATTTTCATGCTTCCAGGGGCCCAAAACACAAGATTTATGGAATGGTTAAAAGTGCATGAAAATGGCCAATTTACTCACTCTGAGTTCTCAAAAAGGGTTTCTTCACCCCGGGAAGTTAATTAAATACCATTTGGAGGCATTTAATGTTCGAGCAAAAACGGCTGATTTTCGACAAAAGAGATAACACCCCCCCATTACGTCATGCTTCAGAAATGTGGAAAATGGTCCGTTTTCAAATGTTTTATTTTTGAACGTCAGTTCACATTTGTAGGTGGATCATCAGTGTTAGAGCTAAAAATTAGCATGTTTAAAGTGATTTTCATGCTTCCAGGGGCTCGGGAAGTTAATTAAATACCATTTGGAGGCATTTAATGTTCGAGCAAAAACGGCTGATTTTCGACAAAAGAGATAACACCCCCCCATTACGTCATGCTTCAGAAATGTGGAAAATGGTCCGTTTTCAAATGTTTTATTTTTGAACGTCAGTTCACATTTGTAGGTGGATCATCAGTGTTAGAGCTAAAATTAGCATGTTTAAAGTGATTTTCATGCTTCCAGGGGCCCAAAACACAAGATTTATGGAATGGTTAAAAGTGCATGAAAATGGCCAATTTACTCACTCTGAGTTCTCAAAAAGGGTTTCTTCACCCCGGGAAGTTAATTAAATACCATTTGGAGGCATTTAATGTTCGAGCAAAAACGGCTGATTTTCGACAAAAGAGATAACACCCCCCCATTACGTCATGCTTCAGAAATGTGGAAAATGGTCCGTTTTCAAATGTTTTATTTTTGAACGTCAGTTCACATTTGTAGGTGGATCATCAGTGTTAGAGCTAAAATTAGCATGTTTAAAGTGATTTTCATGCTTCCAGGGGCTCGGGAAGTTAATTAAATACCATTTGGAGGCATTTAATGTTCGAGCAAAAACGGCTGATTTTCGACAAAAGAGATAACACCCCCCCATTACGTCATGCTTCAGAAATGTGGAAAATGGTCCGTTTTCAAATGTTTTATTTTTGAACGTCAGTTCACATTTGTAGGTGGATCATCAGTGTTAGAGCTAAAATTAGCATGTTTAAAGTGATTTTCATGCTTCCAGGGGCTCGGGAAGTTAATTAAATACCATTTGGAGGCATTTAATGTTCGAGCAAAAACGGCTGATTTTCGACAAAAGAGATAACACCCCCCCATTACGTCATGCTTCAGAAATGTGGAAAATGGTCCGTTTTCAAATGTTTTATTTTTGAACGTCAGTTCACATTTGTAGGTGGATCATCAGTGTTAGAGCTAAAATTAGCATGTTTAAAGTGATTTTCATGCTTCCAGGGGCTCGGGAAGTTAATTAAATACCATTTGGAGGCATTTAATGTTCGAGCAAAAACGGCTGATTTTCGACAAAAGAGATAACACCCCCCCATTACGTCATGCTTCAGAAATGTGGAAAATGGTCCGTTTTCAAATGTTTTATTTTTGAACGTCAGTTCACATTTGTAGGTGGATCATCAGTGTTAGAGCTAAAATTAGCATGTTTAAAGTGATTTTCATGCTTCCAGGGGCCCAAAACACAAGATTTATGGAATGGTTAAAAGTGCATGAAAATGGCCAATTTACTCACTCTGAGTTCTCAAAAAGGGTTTCTTCACCCCGGGAAGTTAATTAAATACCATTTGGAGGCATTTAATGTTCGAGCAAAAACGGCTGATTTTCGACAAAAGAGATAACACCCCCCCATTACGTCATGCTTCAGAAATGTGGAAAATGGTCCGTTTTCAAATGTTTTATTTTTGAACGTCAGTTCACATTTGTAGGTGGATCATCAGTGTTAGAGCTAAAATTAGCATGTTTAAAGTGATTTTCATGCTTCCAGGGGCCCAAAACACAAGATTTATGGAATGGTTAAAAGTGCATGAAAATGGCCAATTTACTCACTCTGAGTTCTCAAAAAGGGTTTCTTCACCCCGGGAAGTTAATTAAATACCATTTGGAGGCATTTAATGTTCGAGCAAAAACGGCTGATTTTCGACAAAAGAGATAACACCCCCCCATTACGTCATGCTTCAGAAATGTGGAAAATGGTCCGTTTTCAAATGTTTTATTTTTGAACGTCAGTTCACATTTGTAGGTGGATCATCAGTGTTAGAGCTAAAATTAGCATGTTTAAAGTGATTTTCATGCTTCCAGGGGCTCGGGAAGTTAATTAAATACCATTTGGAGGCATTTAATGTTCGAGCAAAAACGGCTGATTTTCGACAAAAGAGATAACACCCCCCCATTACGTCATGCTTCAGAAATGTGGAAAATGGTCCGTTTTCAAATGTTTTATTTTTGAACGTCAGTTCACATTTGTAGGTGGATCATCAGTGTTAGAGCTAAAATTAGCATGTTTAAAGTGATTTTCATGCTTCCAGGGGCTCGGGAAGTTAATTAAATACCATTTGGAGGCATTTAATGTTCGAGCAAAAACGGCTGATTTTCGACAAAAGAGATAACACCCCCCCATTACGTCATGCTTCAGAAATGTGGAAAATGGTCCGTTTTCAAATGTTTTATTTTTGAACGTCAGTTCACATTTGTAGGTGGATCATCAGTGTTAGAGCTAAAATTAGCATGTTTAAAGTGATTTTCATGCTTCCAGGGGCCCAAAACACAAGATTTATGGAATGGTTAAAAGTGCATGAAAATGGCCAATTTACTCACTCTGAGTTCTCAAAAAGGGTTTCTTCACCCCGGGAAGTTAATTAAATACCATTTGGAGGCATTTAATGTTCGAGCAAAAACGGCTGATTTTCGACAAAAGAGATAACACCCCCCCATTACGTCATGCTTCAGAAATGTGGAAAATGGTCCGTTTTCAAATGTTTTATTTTTGAACGTCAGTTCACATTTGTAGGTGGATCATCAGTGTTAGAGCTAAAATTAGCATGTTTAAAGTGATTTTCATGCTTCCAGGGGCCCAAAACACAAGATTTATGGAATGGTTAAAAGTGCATGAAAATGGCCAATTTACTCACTCTGAGTTCTCAAAAAGGGTTTCTTCACCCCGGGAAGTTAATTAAATACCATTTGGAGGCATTTAATGTTCGAGCAAAAACGGCTGATTTTCGACAAAAGAGATAACACCCCCCCATTACGTCATGCTTCAGAAATGTGGAAAATGGTCCGTTTTCAAATGTTTTATTTTTGAACGTCAGTTCACATTTGTAGGTGGATCATCAGTGTTAGAGCTAAAATTAGCATGTTTAAAGTGATTTTCATGCTTCCAGGGGCTCGGGAAGTTAATTAAATACCATTTGGAGGCATTTAATGTTCGAGCAAAAACGGCTGATTTTCGACAAAAGAGATAACACCCCCCCATTACGTCATGCTTCAGAAATGTGGAAAATGGTCCGTTTTCAAATGTTTTATTTTTGAACGTCAGTTCACATTTGTAGGTGGATCATCAGTGTTAGAGCTAAAATTAGCATGTTTAAAGTGATTTTCATGCTTCCAGGGGCCCAAAACACAAGATTTATGGAATGGTTAAAAGTGCATGAAAATGGCCAATTTACTCACTCTGAGTTCTCAAAAAGGGTTTCTTCACCCCGGGAAGTTAATTAAATACCATTTGGAGGCATTTAATGTTCGAGCAAAAACGGCTGATTTTCGACAAAAGAGATAACACCCCCCCATTACGTCATGCTTCAGAAATGTGGAAAATTGTCCGTTTTCAAATGTTTTATTTTTGAACGTCAGTTCACATTTGTAGGTGGATCATCAGTGTTAGAGCTAAAATTAGCATGTTTAAAGTGATTTTCATGCTTCCAGGGGCTCGGGAAGTTAATTAAATACCATTTGGAGGCATTTAATGTTCGAGCAAAAACGGCTGATTTTCGACAAAAGAGATAACACCCCCCCATTACGTCATGCTTCAGAAATGTGGAAAATGGTCCGTTTTCAAATGTTTTATTTTTGAACGTCAGTTCACATTTGTAGGTGGATCATCAGTGTTAGAGCTAAAATTAGCATGTTTAAAGTGATTTTCATGCTTCCAGGGGCTCGGGAAGTTAATTAAATACCATTTGGAGGCATTTAATGTTCGAGCAAAAACGGCTGATTTTCGACAAAAGAGATAACACCCCCCCATTACGTCATGCTTCAGAAATGTGGAAAATGGTCCGTTTTCAAATGTTTTATTTTTGAACGTCAGTTCACATTTGTAGGTGGATCATCAGTGTTAGAGCTAAAATTAGCATGTTTAAAGTGATTTTCATGCTTCCAGGGGCTCGGGAAGTTAATTAAATACCATTTGGAGGCATTTAATGTTCGAGCAAAAACGGCTGATTTTCGACAAAAGAGATAACACCCCCCCATTACGTCATGCTTCAGAAATGTGGAAAATGGTCCGTTTTCAAATGTTTTATTTTTGAACGTCAGTTCACATTTGTAGGTGGATCATCAGTGTTAGAGCTAAAATTAGCATGTTTAAAGTGATTTTCATGCTTCCAGGGGCCCAAAACACAAGATTTATGGAATGGTTAAAAGTGCATGAAAATGGCCAATTTACTCACTCTGAGTTCTCAAAAAGGGTTTCTTCACCCCGGGAAGTTAATTAAATACCATTTGGAGGCATTTAATGTTCGAGCAAAAACGGCTGATTTTCGACAAAAGAGATAACACCCCCCCATTACGTCATGCTTCAGAAATGTGGAAAATGGTCCGTTTTCAAATGTTTTATTTTTGAACGTCAGTTCACATTTGTAGGTGGATCATCAGTGTTAGAGCTAAAATTAGCATGTTTAAAGTGATTTTCATGCTTCCAGGGGCCCAAAACACAAGATTTATGGAATGGTTAAAAGTGCATGAAAATGGCCAATTTACTCACTCTGAGTTCTCAAAAAGGGTTTCTTCACCCCGGGAAGTTAATTAAATACCATTTGGAGGCATTTAATGTTCGAGCAAAAACGGCTGATTTTCGACAAAAGAGATAACACCCCCCCATTACGTCATGCTTCAGAAATGTGGAAAATGGTCCGTTTTCAAATGTTTTATTTTTGAACGTCAGTTCACATTTGTAGGTGGATCATCAGTGTTAGAGCTAAAATTAGCATGTTTAAAGTGATTTTCATGCTTCCAGGGGCTCGGGAAGTTAATTAAATACCATTTGGAGGCATTTAATGTTCGAGCAAAAACGGCTGATTTTCGACAAAAGAGATAACACCCCCCCATTACGTCATGCTTCAGAAATGTAGAAAATGGTCCGTTTTCAAATGTTTTATTTTTGAACGTCAGTTCACATTTGTAGGTGGATCATCAGTGTTAGAGCTAAAATTAGCATGTTTAAAGTGATTTTCATGCTTCCAGGGGCTCGGGAAGTTAATTAAATACCATTTGGAGGCATTTAATGTTCGAGCAAAAACGGCTGATTTTCGACAAAAGAGATAACACCCCCCCATTACGTCATGCTTCAGAAATGTGGAAAATGGTCCGTTTTCAAATGTTTTATTTTTGAACGTCAGTTCACATTTGTAGGTGGATCATCAGTGTTAGAGCTAAAATTAGCATGTTTAAAGTGATTTTCATGCTTCCAGGGGCCCAAAACACGAGATTTATGGAATGGTTAAAAGTGCATGAAAATGGCCAATTTACTCACTCTGAGTTCTCAAAAAGGGTTTCTTCACCCCGGGAAGTTAATTAAATACCATTTGGAGGCATTTAATGTTCGAGCAAAAACGGCTGATTTTCGACAAAAGAGATAACACCCCCCCATTACGTCATGCTTCAGAAATGTGGAAAATGGTCCGTTTTCAAATGTTTTATTTTTGAACGTCAGTTCACATTTGTAGGTGGATCATCAGTGTTAGAGCTAAAATTAGCATGTTTAAAGTGATTTTCATGCTTCCAGGGGCCCAAAACACAAGATTTATGGAATGGTTAAAAGTGCATGAAAATGGCCAATTTACTCACTCTGAGTTCTCAAAAAGGGTTTCTTCACCCCGGGAAGTTAATTAAATACCATTTGGAGGCATTTAATGTTCGAGCAAAAACGGCTGATTTTCGACAAAAGAGATAACACCCCCCCATTAGGTCATGCTTCAGAAATGTGGAAAATGGTCCGTTTTCAAATGTTTTATTTTTGAACGTCAGTTCACATTTGTAGGTGGATCATCAGTGTTAGAGCTAAAATTAGCATGTTTAAAGTGATTTTCATGCTTCCAGGGGCTCGGGAAGTTAATTAAATACCATTTGGAGGCATTTAATGTTCGAGCAAAAACCGCTGATTTTCGACAAAAGAGATAACACCCCCCCATTACGTCATGCTTCAGAAATGTGGAAAATGGTCCGTTTTCAAATGTTTTATTTTTGAACGTCAGTTCACATTTGTAGGTGGATCATCAGTGTTAGAGCTAAAATTAGCATGTTTAAAGTGATTTTCATGCTTCCAGGGGCCCAAAACACAAGATTTATGGAATGGTTAAAAGTGCATGAAAATGGCCAATTTACTCACTCTGAGTTCTCAAAAAGGGTTTCTTCACCCCGGGAAGTTAATTAAATACCATTTGGAGGCATTTAATGTTCGAGCAAAAACGGCTGATTTTCGACAAAAGAGATAACACCCCCCCATTACGTCATGCTTCAGAAATGTGGAAAATGGTCCGTTTTCAAATGTTTTATTTTTGAACGTCAGTTCACATTTGTAGGTGGATCATCAGTGTTAGAGCTAAAATTAGCATGTTTAAAGTGATTTTCATGCTTCCAGGGGCTCGGGAAGTTAATTAAATACCATTTGGAGGCATTTAATGTTCGAGCAAAAACGGCTGATTTTCGACAAAAGAGATAACACCCCCCCATTACGTCATGCTTCAGAAATGTGGAAAATGGTCCGTTTTCAAATGTTTTATTTTTGAACGTCAGTTCACATTTGTAGGTGGATCATCAGTGTTAGAGCTAAAATTAGCATGTTTAAAGTGATTTTCATGCTTCCAGGGGCTCGGGAAGTTAATTAAATACCATTTGGAGGCATTTAATGTTCGAGCAAAAACGGCTGATTTTCGACAAAAGAG
The DNA here is from genome assembly GCF_964263255.1 of Lissotriton vulgaris. Classification (NCBI taxonomy): domain Eukaryota; kingdom Metazoa; phylum Chordata; class Amphibia; order Caudata; family Salamandridae; genus Lissotriton; species Lissotriton vulgaris. The sequence continues at coordinate 59,500 of NW_028243142.1, forward strand.
ATAACACCCCCCCATTACGTCATGCTTCAGAAATGTGGAAAATGGTCCGTTTTCAAATGTTTTATTTTTGAACGTCAGTTCACATTTGTAGGTGGATCATCAGTGTTAGAGCTAAAATTAGCATGTTTAAAGTGATTTTCATGCTTCCAGGGGCTCGGGAAGTTAATTAAATACCATTTGGAGGCATTTAATGTTCGAGCAAAAACGGCTGATTTTCGACAAAAGAGATAACACCCCCCCATTACGTCATGCTTCAGAAATGTGGAAAATGGTCCGTTTTCAAATGTTTTATTTTTGAACGTCAGTTCACATTTGTAGGTGGATCATCAGTGTTAGAGCTAAAATTAGCATGTTTAAAGTGATTTTCATGCTTCCAGGGGCCCAAAACACAAGATTTATGGAATGGTTAAAAGTGCATGAAAATGGCCAATTTACTCACTCTGAGTTCTCAAAAAGGGTTTCTTCACCCCGGGAAGTTAATTAAATACCATTTGGAGGCATTTAATGTTCGAGCAAAAACGGCTGATTTTCGACAAAAGAGATAACACCCCCCCATTACGTCATGCTTCAGAAATGTGGAAAATGGTCCGTTTTCAAATGTTTTATTTTTGAACGTCAGTTCACATTTGTAGGTGGATCATCAGTGTTAGAGCTAAAATTAGCATGTTTAAAGTGATTTTCATGCTTCCAGGGGCCCAAAACACAAGATTTATGGAATGGTTAAAAGTGCATGAAAATGGCCAATTTACTCACTCTGAGTTCTCAAAAAGGGTTTCTTCACCCCGGGAAGTTAATTAAATACCATTTGGAGGCATTTAATGTTCGAGCAAAAACGGCTGATTTTCGACAAAAGAGATAACACCCCCCCATTACGTCATGCTTCAGAAATGTGGAAAATGGTCCGTTTTCAAATGTTTTATTTTTGAACGTCAGTTCACATTTGTAGGTGGATCATCAGTGTTAGAGCTAAAATTAGCATGTTTAAAGTGATTTTCATGCTTCCAGGGGCTCGGGAAGTTAATTAAATACCATTTGGAGGCATTTAATGTTCGAGCAAAAACGGCTGATTTTCGACAAAAGAGATAACACCCCCCCATTACGTCATGCTTCAGAAATGTGGAAAATGGTCCGTTTTCAAATGTTTTATTTTTGAACGTCAGTTCACATTTGTAGGTGGATCATCAGTGTTAGAGCTAAAATTAGCATGTTTAAAGTGATTTTCATGCTTCCAGGGGCTCGGGAAGTTAATTAAATACCATTTGGAGGCATTTAATGTTCGAGCAAAAACGGCTGATTTTCGACAAAAGAGATAACACCCCCCCATTACGTCATGCTTCAGAAATGTGGAAAATGGTCCGTTTTCAAATGTTTTATTTTTGAACGTCAGTTCACATTTGTAGGTGGATCATCAGTGTTAGAGCTAAAATTAGCATGTTTAAAGTGATTTTCATGCTTCCAGGGGCCCAAAACACAAGATTTATGGAATGGTTAAAAGTGCATGAAAATGGCCAATTTACTCACTCTGAGTTCTCAAAAAGGGTTTCTTCACCCCGGGAAGTTAATTAAATACCATTTGGAGGCATTTAATGTTCGAGCAAAAACGGCTGATTTTCGACAAAAGAGATAACACCCCCCCATTACGTCATGCTTCAGAAATGTGGAAAATGGTCCGTTTTCAAATGTTTTATTTTTGAACGTCAGTTCACATTTGTAGGTGGATCATCAGTGTTAGAGCTAAAATTAGCATGTTTAAAGTGATTTTCATGCTTCCAGGGGCCCAAAACACAAGATTTATGGAATGGTTAAAAGTGCATGAAAATGGCCAATTTACTCACTCTGAGTTCTCAAAAAGGGTTTCTTCACCCCGGGAAGTTAATTAAATACCATTTGGAGGCATTTAATGTTCGAGCAAAAACGGCTGATTTTCGACAAAAGAGATAACACCCCCCCATTACGTCATGCTTCAGAAATGTGGAAAATGGTCCGTTTTCAAATGTTTTATTTTTGAACGTCAGTTCACATTTGTAGGTGGATCATCAGTGTTAGAGCTAAAATTAGCATGTTTAAAGTGATTTTCATGCTTCCAGGGGCTCGGGAAGTTAATTAAATACCATTTGGAGGCATTTAATGTTCGAGCAAAAACGGCTGATTTTCGACAAAAGAGATAACACCCCCCCATTACGTCATGCTTCAGAAATGTGGAAAATGGTCCGTTTTCAAATGTTTTATTTTTGAACGTCAGTTCACATTTGTAGGTGGATCATCAGTGTTAGAGCTAAAATTAGCATGTTTAAAGTGATTTTCATGCTTCCAGGGGCTTAAAACACAAGATTTATGGAATGGTTAAAAGTGCATGAAAATGGCCAATTTACTCACTCTGAGTTCTCAAAAAGGGTTTCTTCACCCCGGGAAGTTAATTAAATACCATTTGGAGGCATTTAATGTTCGAGCAAAAACGGCTGATTTTCGACAAAAGAGATAACACCCCCCCATTACGTCATGCTTCAGAAATGTGGAAAATGGTCCGTTTTCAAATGTTTTATTTTTGAACGTCAGTTCACATTTGTAGGTGGATCATCAGTGTTAGAGCTAAAATTAGCATGTTTAAAGTGATTTTCATGCTTCCAGGGGCTCGGGAAGTTAATTAAATACCATTTGGAGGCATTTAATGTTCGAGCAAAAACGGCTGATTTTCGACAAAAGAGATAACACCCCCCCATTACGTCATGCTTCAGAAATGTGGAAAATGGTCCGTTTTCAAATGTTTTATTTTTGAACGTCAGTTCACATTTGTAGGTGGATCATCAGTGTTAGAGCTAAAATTAGCATGTTTAAAGTGATTTTCATGCTTCCAGGGGCTCGGGAAGTTAATTAAATACCATTTGGAGGCATTTAATGTTCGAGCAAAAACGGCTGATTTTCGACAAAAGAGATAACACCCCCCCATTACGTCATGCTTCAGAAATGTGGAAAATGGTCCGTTTTCAAATGTTTTATTTTTGAACGTCAGTTCACATTTGTAGGTGGATCATCAGTGTTAGAGCTAAAATTAGCATGTTTAAAGTGATTTTCATGCTTCCAGGGGCCCAAAACACAAGATTTATGGAATGGTTAAAAGTGCATGAAAATGGCCAATTTACTCACTCTGAGTTCTCAAAAAGGGTTTCTTCACCCCGGGAAGTTAATTAAATACCATTTGGAGGCATTTAATGTTCGAGCAAAAACGGCTGATTTTCGACAAAAGAGATAACACCCCCCCATTACGTCATGCTTCAGAAATGTGGAAAATGGTCCGTTTTCAAATGTTTTATTTTTGAACGTCAGTTCACATTTGTAGGTGGATCATCAGTGTTAGAGCTAAAATTAGCATGTTTAAAGTGATTTTCATGCTTCCAGGGGCCCAAAACACAAGATTTATGGAATGGTTAAAAGTGCATGAAAATGGCCAATTTACTCACTCTGAGTTCTCAAAAAGGGTTTCTTCACCCCGGGAAGTTAATTAAATACCATTTGGAGGCATTTAATGTTCGAGCAAAAACGGCTGATTTTCGACAAAAGAGATAACACCCCCCCATTACGTCATGCTTCAGAAATGTGGAAAATGGTCCGTTTTCAAATGTTTTATTTTTGAACGTCAGTTCACATTTGTAGGTGGATCATCAGTGTTAGAGCTAAAATTAGCATGTTTAAAGTGATTTTCATGCTTCCAGGGGCTCGGGAAGTTAATTAAATACCATTTGGAGGCATTTAATGTTCGAGCAAAAACGGCTGATTTTCGACAAAAGAGATAACACCCCCCCATTACGTCATGCTTCAGAAATGTGGAAAATGGTCCGTTTTCAAATGTTTTATTTTTGAACGTCAGTTCACATTTGTAGGTGGATCATCAGTGTTAGAGCTAAAATTAGCATGTTTAAAGTGATTTTCATGCTTCCAGGGGCCCAAAACACAAGATTTATGGAATGGTTAAAAGTGCATGAAAATGGCCAATTTACTCACTCTGAGTTCTCAAAAAGGGTTTCTTCACCCCGGGAAGTTAATTAAATACCATTTGGAGGCATTTAATGTTCGAGCAAAAACGGCTGATTTTCGACAAAAGAGATAACACCCCCCCATTACGTCATGCTTCAGAAATGTGGAAAATGGTCCGTTTTCAAATGTTTTATTTTTGAACGTCAGTTCACATTTGTAGGTGGATCATCAGTGTTAGAGCTAAAATTAGCATGTTTAAAGTGATTTTCATGCTTCCAGGGGCTCGGGAAGTTAATTAAATACCATTTGGAGGCATTTAATGTTCGAGCAAAAACGGCTGATTTTCGACAAAAGAGATAACACCCCCCCATTACGTCATGCTTCAGAAATGTGGAAAATGGTCCGTTTTCAAATGTTTTATTTTTGAACGTCAGTTCACATTTGTAGGTGGATCATCAGTGTTAGAGCTAAAATTAGCATGTTTAAAGTGATTTTCATGCTTCCAGGGGCTCGGGAAGTTAATTAAATACCATTTGGAGGCATTTAATGTTCGAGCAAAAACGGCTGATTTTCGACAAAAGAGATAACACCCCCCCATTACGTCATGCTTCAGAAATGTGGAAAATGGTCCGTTTTCAAATGTTTTATTTTTGAACGTCAGTTCACATTTGTAGGTGGATCATCAGTGTTAGAGCTAAAATTAGCATGTTTAAAGTGATTTTCATGCTTCCAGGGGCCCAAAACACAAGATTTATGGAATGGTTAAAAGTGCATGAAAATGGCCAATTTACTCACTCTGAGTTCTCAAAAAGGGTTTCTTCACCCCGGGAAGTTAATTAAATACCATTTGGAGGCATTTAATGTTCGAGCAAAAACGGCTGATTTTCGACAAAAGAGATAACACCCCCCCATTACGTCATGCTTCAGAAATGTGGAAAATGGTCCGTTTTCAAATGTTTTATTTTTGAACGTCAGTTCACATTTGTAGGTGGATCATCAGTGTTAGAGCTAAAATTAGCATGTTTAAAGTGATTTTCATGCTTCCAGGGGCCCAAAACACAAGATTTATGGAATGGTTAAAAGTGCATGAAAATGGCCAATTTACTCACTCTGAGTTCTCAAAAAGGGTTTCTTCACCCCGGGAAGTTAATTAAATACCATTTGGAGGCATTTAATGTTCGAGCAAAAACGGCTGATTTTCGACAAAAGAGATAACACCCCCCCATTACGTCATGCTTCAGAAATGTGGAAAATGGTCCGTTTTCAAATGTTTTATTTTTGAACGTCAGTTCACATTTGTAGGTGGATCATCAGTGTTAGAGCTAAAATTAGCATGTTTAAAGTGATTTTCATGCTTCCAGGGGCCCAAAACACAAGATTTATGGAATGGTTAAAAGTGCATGAAAATGGCCAATTTACTCACTCTGAGTTCTCAAAAAGGGTTTCTTCACCCCGGGAAGTTAATTAAATACCATTTGGAGGCATTTAATGTTCGAGCAAAAACGGCTGATTTTCGACAAAAGAGATAACACCCCCCCATTACGTCATGCTTCAGAAATGTGGAAAATGGTCCGTTTTCAAATGTTTTATTTTTGAACGTCAGTTCACATTTGTAGGTGGATCATCAGTGTTAGAGCTAAAATTAGCATGTTTAAAGTGATTTTCATGCTTCCAGGGGCTCGGGAAGTTAATTAAATACCATTTGGAGGCATTTAATGTTCGAGCAAAAACGGCTGATTTTCGACAAAAGAGATAACACCCCCCCATTACGTCATGCTTCAGAAATGTGGAAAATGGTCCGTTTTCAAATGTTTTATTTTTGAACGTCAGTTCACATTTGTAGGTGGATCATCAGTGTTAGAGCTAAAATTAGCATGTTTAAAGTGATTTTCATGCTTCCAGGGGCTCGGGAAGTTAATTAAATACCATTTGGAGGCATTTAATGTTCGAGCAAAAACGGCTGATTTTCGACAAAAGAGATAACACCCCCCCATTACGTCATGCTTCAGAAATGTGGAAAATGGTCCGTTTTCAAATGTTTTATTTTTGAACGTCAGTTCACATTTGTAGGTGGATCATCAGTGTTAGAGCTAAAATTAGCATGTTTAAAGTGATTTTCATGCTTCCAGGGGCCCAAAACACGAGATTTATGGAATGGTTAAAAGTGCATGAAAATGGCCAATTTACTCACTCTGAGTTCTCAAAAAGGGTTTCTTCACCCCGGGAAGTTAATTAAATACCATTTGGAGGCATTTAATGTTCGAGCAAAAACGGCTGATTTTCGACAAAAGAGATAACACCCCCCCATTACGTCATGCTTCAGAAATGTGGAAAATGGTCCGTTTTCAAATGTTTTATTTTTGAACGTCAGTTCACATTTGTAGGTGGATCATCAGTGTTAGAGCTAAAATTAGCATGTTTAAAGTGATTTTCATGCTTCCAGGGGCCCAAAACACAAGATTTATGGAATGGTTAAAAGTGCATGAAAATGGCCAATTTACTCACTCTGAGTTCTCAAAAAGGGTTTCTTCACCCCGGGAAGTTAATTAAATACCATTTGGAGGCATTTAATGTTCGAGCAAAAACGGCTGATTTTCGACAAAAGAGATAACACCCCCCCATTACGTCATGCTTCAGAAATGTGGAAAATGGTCCGTTTTCAAATGTTTTATTTTTGAACGTCAGTTCACATTTGTAGGTGGATCATCAGTGTTAGAGCTAAAATTAGCATGTTTAAAGTGATTTTCATGCTTCCAGGGGCTCGGGAAGTTAATTAAATACCATTTGGAGGCATTTAATGTTCGAGCAAAAACCGCTGATTTTCGACAAAAGAGATAACACCCCCCCATTACGTCATGCTTCAGAAATGTGGAAAATGGTCCGTTTTCAAATGTTTTATTTTTGAACGTCAGTTCACATTTGTAGGTGGATCATCAGTGTTAGAGCTAAAATTAGCATGTTTAAAGTGATTTTCATGCTTCCAGGGGCCCAAAACACAAGATTTATGGAATGGTTAAAAGTGCATGAAAATGGCCAATTTACTCACTCTGAGTTCTCAAAAAGGGTTTCTTCACCCCGGGAAGTTAATTAAATACCATTTGGAGGCATTTAATGTTCGAGCAAAAACGGCTGATTTTCGACAAAAGAGATAACACCCCCCCATTACGTCATGCTTCAGAAATGTGGAAAATGGTCCGTTTTCAAATGTTTTATTTTTGAACGTCAGTTCACATTTGTAGGTGGATCATCAGTGTTAGAGCTAAAATTAGCATGTTTAAAGTGATTTTCATGCTTCCAGGGGCTCGGGAAGTTAATTAAATACCATTTGGAGGCATTTAATGTTCGAGCAAAAACGGCTGATTTTCGACAAAAGAGATAACACCCCCCCATTACGTCATGCTTCAGAAATGTGGAAAATGGTCCGTTTTCAAATGTTTTATTTTTGAACGTCAGTTCACATTTGTAGGTGGATCATCAGTGTTAGAGCTAAAATTAGCATGTTTAAAGTGATTTTCATGCTTCCAGGGGCTCGGGAAGTTAATTAAATACCATTTGGAGGCATTTAATGTTCGAGCAAAAACGGCTGATTTTCGACAAAAGAGATAACACCCCCCCATTACGTCATGCTTCAGAAATGTGGAAAATGGTCCGTTTTCAAATGTTTTATTTTTGAACGTCAGTTCACATTTGTAGGTGGATCATCAGTGTTAGAGCTAAAATTAGCATGTTTAAAGTGATTTTCATGCTTCCAGGGGCTCGGGAAGTTAATTAAATACCATTTGGAGGCATTTAATGTTCGAGCAAAAACGGCTGATTTTCGACAAAAGAGATAACACCCCCCCATTACGTCATGCTTCAGAAATGTGGAAAATGGTCCGTTTTCAAATGTTTTATTTTTGAACGTCAGTTCACATTTGTAGGTGGATCATCAGTGTTAGAGCTAAAATTAGCATGTTTAAAGTGATTTTCATGCTTCCAGGGGCCCAAAACACAAGATTTATGGAATGGTTAAAAGTGCATGAAAATGGCCAATTTACTCACTCTGAGTTCTCAAAAAGGGTTTCTTCACCCCGGGAAGTTAATTAAATACCATTTGGAGGCATTTAATGTTCGAGCAAAAACGGCTGATTTTCGACAAAAGAGATAACACCCCCCCATTACGTCATGCTTCAGAAATGTGGAAAATGGTCCGTTTTCAAATGTTTTATTTTTGAACGTCAGTTCACATTTGTAGGTGGATCATCAGTGTTAGAGCTAAAATTAGAATGTTTAAAGTGATTTTCATGCTTCCAGGGGCCCAAAACACAAGATTTATGGAATGGTTAAAAGTGCATGAAAATTGCCAATTTACTCACTCTGAGTTCTCAAAAAGGGTTTCTTCACCCCGGGAAGTTAATTAAATACCATTTGGAGGCATTTAATGTTCGAGCAAAAACGGCTGATTTTCGACAAAAGAGATAACACCCCCCCATTACGTCATGCTTCAGAAATGTGGAAAATGGTCCGTTTTCAAATGTTTTATTTTTGAACGTCAGTTCACATTTGTAGGTGGATCATCAGTGTTAGAGCTAAAATTAGCATGTTTAAAGTGATTTTCATGCTTCCAGGGGCTCGGGAAGTTAATTAAATACCATTTGGAGGCATTTAATGTTCGAGCAAAAACGGCTGATTTTCGACAAAAGAGATAACACCCCCCCATTACGTCATGCTTCAGAAATGTGGAAAATGGTCCGTTTTCAAATGTTTTATTTTTGAACGTCAGTTCACATTTGTAGGTGGATCATCAGTGTTAGAGCTAAAATTAGCATGTTTAAAGTGATTTTCATGCTTCCAGGGGCTCGGGAAGTTAATTAAATACCATTTGGAGGCATTTAATGTTCGAGCAAAAACGGCTGATTTTCGACAAAAGAGATAACACCCCCCCATTACGTCATGCTTCAGAAATGTGGAAAATGGTCCGTTTTCAAATGTTTTATTTTTGAACGTCAGTTCACATTTGTAGGTGGATCATCAGTGTTAGAGCTAAAATTAGCATGTTTAAAGTGATTTTCATGCTTCCAGGGGCCCAAAACACAAGATTTATGGAATGGTTAAAAGTGCATGAAAATGGCCAATTTACTCACTCTGAGTTCTCAAAAAGGGTTTCTTCACCCCGGGAAGTTAATTAAATACCATTTGGAGGCATTTAATGTTCGAGCAAAAACGGCTGATTTTCGACAAAAGAGATAACACCCCCCCATTACGTCATGCTTCAGAAATGTGGAAAATGGTCCGTTTTCAAATGTTTTATTTTTGAACGTCAGTTCACATTTGTAGGTGGATCATCAGTGTTAGAGCTAAAATTAGCATGTTTAAAGTGATTTTCATGCTTCCAGGGGCCCAAAACACAAGATTTATGGAATGGTTAAAAGTGCATGAAAATGGCCAATTTACTCACTCTGAGTTCTCAAAAAGGGTTTCTTCACCCCGGGAAGTTAATTAAATACCATTTGGAGGCATTTAATGTTCGAGCAAAAACGGCTGATTTTCGACAAAAGAGATAACACCCCCCCATTACGTCATGCTTCAGAAATGTGGAAAATGGTCCGTTTTCAAATGTTTTATTTTTGAACGTCAGTTCACATTTGTAGGTGGATCATCAGTGTTAGAGCTAAAATTAGCATGTTTAAAGTGATTTTCATGCTTCCAGGGGCTCGGGAAGTTAATTAAATACCATTTGGAGGCATTTAATGTTCGAGCAAAAACGGCTGATTTTCGACAAAAGAGATAACACCCCCCCATTACGTCATGCTTCAGAAATGTGGAAAATGGTCCGTTTTCAAATGTTTTATTTTTGAACGTCAGTTCACATTTGTAGGTGGATCATCAGTGTTAGAGCTAAAATTAGCATGTTTAAAGTGATTTTCATGCTTCCAGGGGCCCAAAACACAAGATTTATGGAATGGTTAAAAGTGCATGAAAATGGCCAATTTACTCACTCTGAGTTCTCAAAAAGGGTTTCTTCACCCCGGGAAGTTAATTAAATACCATTTGGAGGCATTTAATGTTCGAGCAAAAACGGCTGATTTTCGACAAAAGAGATAACACCCCCCCATTACGTCATGCTTCAGAAATGTGGAAAATGGTCCGTTTTCAAATGTTTTATTTTTGAACGTCAGTTCACATTTGTAGGTGGATCATCAGTGTTAGAGCTAAAATTAGCATGTTTAAAGTGATTTTCATGCTTCCAGGGGCTCGGGAAGTTAATTAAATACCATTTGGAGGCATTTAATGTTCGAGCAAAAACGGCTGATTTTCGACAAAAGAGATAACACCCCCCCATTACGTCATGCTTCAGAAATGTGGAAAATGGTCCGTTTTCAAATGTTTTATTTTTGAACGTCAGTTCACATTTGTAGGTGGATCATCAGTGTTAGAGCTAAAATTAGCATGTTTAAAGTGATTTTCATGCTTCCAGGGGCTCGGGAAGTTAATTAAATACCATTTGGAGGCATTTAATGTTCGAGCAAAAACGGCTGATTTTCGACAAAAGAGATAACACCCCCCCATTACGTCATGCTTCAGAAATGTGGAAAATGGTCCGTTTTCAAATGTTTTATTTTTGAACGTCAGTTCACATTTGTAGGTGGATCATCAGTGTTAGAGCTAAAATTAGCATGTTTAAAGTGATTTTCATGCTTCCAGGGGCCCAAAACACGAGATTTATGGAATGGTTAAAAGTGCATGAAAATGGCCAATTTACTCACTCTGAGTTCTCAAAAAGGGTTTCTTCACCCCGGGAAGTTAATTAAATACCATTTGGAGGCATTTAATGTTCGAGCAAAAACGGCTGATTTTCGACAAAAGAGATAACACCCCCCCATTACGTCATGCTTCAGAAATGTGGAAAATGGTCCGTTTTCAAATGTTTTATTTTTGAACGTCAGTTCACATTTGTAGGTGGATCATCAGTGTTAGAGCTAAAATTAGCATGTTTAAAGTGATTTTCATGCTTCCAGGGGCCCAAAACACAAGATTTATGGAATGGTTAAAAGTGCATGAAAATGGCCAATTTACTCACTCTGAGTTCTCAAAAAGGGTTTCTTCACCCCGGGAAGTTAATTAAATACCATTTGGAGGCATTTAATGTTCGAGCAAAAACGGCTGATTTTCGACAAAAGAGATAACACCCCCCCATTACGTCATGCTTCAGAAATGTGGAAAATGGTCCGTTTTCAAATGTTTTATTTTTGAACGTCAGTTCACATTTGTAGGTGGATCATCAGTGTTAGAGCTAAAATTAGCATGTTTAAAGTGATTTTCATGCTTCCAGGGGCTCGGGAAGTTAATTAAATACCATTTGGAGGCATTTAATGTTCGAGCAAAAACCGCTGATTTTCGACAAAAGAGATAACACCCCCCCATTACGTCATGCTTCAGAAATGTGGAAAATGGTCCGTTTTCAAATGTTTTATTTTTGAACGTCAGTTCACATTTGTAGGTGGATCATCAGTGTTAGAGCTAAAATTAGCATGTTTAAAGTGATTTTCATGCTTCCAGGGGCCCAAAACACAAGATTTATGGAATGGTTAAAAGTGCATGAAAATGGCCAATTTACTCACTCTGAGTTCTCAAAAAGGGTTTCTTCACCCCGGGAAGTTAATTAAATACCATTTGGAGGCATTTAATGTTCGAGCAAAAACGGCTGATTTTCGACAAAAGAGATAACACCCCCCCATTACGTCATGCTTCAGAAATGTGGAAAATGGTCCGTTTTCAAATGTTTTATTTTTGAACGTCAGTTCACATTTGTAGGTGGATCATCAGTGTTAGAGCTAAAATTAGCATGTTTAAAGTGATTTTCATGCTTCCAGGGGCTCGGGAAGTTAATTAAATACCATTTGGAGGCATTTAATGTTCGAGCAAAAACGGCTGATTTTCGACAAAAGAGATAACACCCCCCCATTACGTCATGCTTCAGAAATGTGGAAAATGGTCCGTTTTCAAATGTTTTATTTTTGAACGTCAGTTCACATTTGTAGGTGGATCATCAGTGTTAGAGCTAAAATTAGCATGTTTAAAGTGATTTTCATGCTTCCAGGGGCTCGGGAAGTTAATTAAATACCATTTGGAGGCATTTAATGTTCGAGCAAAAACGGCTGATTTTCGACAAAAGAGATAACACCCCCCCATTACGTCATGCTTCAGAAATGTGGAAAATGGTCCGTTTTCAAATGTTTTATTTTTGAACGTCAGTTCACATTTGTAGGTGGATCATCAGTGTTAGAGCTAAAATTAGCATGTTTAAAGTGATTTTCATGCTTCCAGGGGCTCGGGAAGTTAATTAAATACCATTTGGAGGCATTTAATGTTCGAGCAAAAACGGCTGATTTTCGACAAAAGAGATAACACCCCCCCATTACGTCATGCTTCAGAAATGTGGAAAATGGTCCGTTTTCAAATGTTTTATTTTTGAACGTCAGTTCACATTTGTAGGTGGATCATCAGTGTTAGAGCTAAAATTAGCATGTTTAAAGTGATTTTCATGCTTCCAGGGGCCCAAAACACAAGATTTATGGAATGGTTAAAAGTGCATGAAAATGGCCAATTTACTCACTCTGAGTTCTCAAAAAGGGTTTCTTCACCCCGGGAAGTTAATTAAATACCATTTGGAGGCATTTAATGTTCGAGCAAAAACGGCTGATTTTCGACAAAAGAGATAACACCCCCCCATTACGTCATGCTTCAGAAATGTGGAAAATGGTCCGTTTTCAAATGTTTTATTTTTGAACGTCAGTTCACATTTGTAGGTGGATCATCAGTGTTAGAGCTAAAATTAGCATGTTTAAAGTGATTTTCATGCTTCCAGGGGCCCAAAACACAAGATTTATGGAATGGTTAAAAGTGCATGAAAATTGCCAATTTACTCACTCTGAGTTCTCAAAAAGGGTTTCTTCACCCCGGGAAGTTAATTAAATACCATTTGGAGGCATTTAATGTTCGAGCAAAAACGGCTGATTTTCGACAAAAGAGATAACACCCCCCCATTACGTCATGCTTCAGAAATGTGGAAAATGGTCCGTTTTCAAATGTTTTATTTTTGAACGTCAGTTCACATTTGTAGGTGGATCATCAGTGTTAGAGCTAAAATTAGCATGTTTAAAGTGATTTTCATGCTTCCAGGGGCTCGGGAAGTTAATTAAATACCATTTGGAGGCATTTAATGTTCGAGCAAAAACGGCTGATTTTCGACAAAAGAGATAACACCCCCCCATTACGTCATGCTTCAGAAATGTGGAAAATGGTCCGTTTTCAAATGTTTTATTTTTGAACGTCAGTTCACATTTGTAGGTGGATCATCAGTGTTAGAGCTAAAATTAGCATGTTTAAAGTGATTTTCATGCTTCCAGGGGCTCGGGAAGTTAATTAAATACCATTTGGAGGCATTTAATGTTCGAGCAAAAACGGCTGATTTTCGACAAAAGAGATAACACCCCCCCATTACGTCATGCTTCAGAAATGTGGAAAATGGTCCGTTTTCAAATGTTTTATTTTTGAACGTCAGTTCACATTTGTAGGTGGATCATCAGTGTTAGAGCTAAAATTAGCATGTTTAAAGTGATTTTCATGCTTCCAGGGGCCCAAAACACAAGATTTATGGAATGGTTAAAAGTGCATGAAAATGGCCAATTTACTCACTCTGAGTTCTCAAAAAGGGTTTCTTCACCCCGGGAAGTTAATTAAATACCATTTGGAGGCATTTAATGTTCGAGCAAAAACGGCTGATTTTCGACAAAAGAGATAACACCCCCCCATTACGTCATGCTTCAGAAATGTGGAAAATGGTCCGTTTTCAAATGTTTTATTTTTGAACGTCAGTTCACATTTGTAGGTGGATCATCAGTGTTAGAGCTAAAATTAGCATGTTTAAAGTGATTTTCATGCTTCCAGGGGCCCAAAACACAAGATTTATGGAATGGTTAAAAGTGCATGAAAATGGCCAATTTACTCACTCTGAGTTCTCAAAAAGGGTTTCTTCACCCCGGGAAGTTAATTAAATACCATTTGGAGGCATTTAATGTTCGAGCAAAAACGGCTGATTTTCGACAAAAGAGATAACACCCCCCCATTACGTCATGCTTCAGAAATGTGGAAAATGGTCCGTTTTCAAATGTTTTATTTTTGAACGTCAGTTCACATTTGTAGGTGGATCATCAGTGTTAGAGCTAAAATTAGCATGTTTAAAGTGATTTTCATGCTTCCAGGGGCTCGGGAAGTTAATTAAATACCATTTGGAGGCATTTAATGTTCGAGCAAAAACGGCTGATTTTCGACAAAAGAGATAACACCCCCCCATTACGTCATGCTTCAGAAATGTGGAAAATGGTCCGGTTTTCAAATGTTTTATTTTTGAACGTCAGTTCACATTTGTAGGTGGATCATCAGTAGTTAGAGCTAAAATTAGCATGTTTAAAGTGATTTTCCATGCTTCCAGGGGCCCAAAACACAAGATTTATGGAATGGTTAAAAGTGCATGAAAATGGCCAATTTACTCACTCTGAGTTCTCAAAAAGGGTTTCTTCACCCCGGGAAGTTAATTAAATACCATTTGGAGGCATTTAATGTTCGAGCAAAAACGGCTGATTTTCGACAAAAGAGATAACACCCCCCCCATGCTTCAGAAATGTGGAAAATGGTCGTTTTCAAATGTTTTATTTTTGAACGTCAGTTCACATTTGTAGGTGGATCATCAGTGTTAGAGCTAAAATTAGCATGTTTAAAGTGATTTTCATGCTTCCAGGGGCTCGGGAAGTTAATTAAATACCATTTGGAGGCATTTAATGTTCGAGCAAAAACGGCTGATTTTCGACAAAAGAGATAACACCCCCCCATTACGTCATGCTTCAGAAATGTGGAAAATGGTCCGTTTTCAAATGTTTTATTTTTGAACGTCAGTTCACATTTGTAGGTGGATCATCAGTGTTAGAGCTAAAATTAGCATGTTTAAAGTGATTTTCATGCTTCCAGGGGCTCGGGAAGTTAATTAAATACCATTTGGAGGCATTTAATGTTCGAGCAAAAACGGCTGATTTTCGACAAAAGAGATAACACCCCCCCATTACGTCATGCTTCAGAAATGTGGAAAATGGTCCGTTTTCAAATGTTTTATTTTTGAACGTCAGTTCACATTTGTAGGTGGATCATCAGTGTTAGAGCTAAAATTAGCATGTTTAAAGTGATTTTCATGCTTCCAGGGGCCCAAAACACAAGATTTATGGAATGGTTAAAAGTGCATGAAAATGGCCAATTTACTCACTCTGAGTTCTCAAAAAGGGTTTCTTCACCCCGGGAAGTTAATTAAATACCATTTGGAGGCATTTAATGTTTCGAGCAAAAACGGCTGATTTTCGACAAAAGAGATAACACCCCCCCATTACGTCATGCTTCAGAAATGTGGAAAATGGTCCGTTTTCAAATGTTTTATTTTTGAACGTCAGTTCACATTTGTAGGTGGATCATCAGTGTTAGAGCTAAAATTAGCATGTTTAAAGTGATTTTCATGCTTCCAGGGGCCCAAAACACAAGATTTATGGAATGGTTAAAAGTGCATGAAAATGGCCAATTTACTCACTCTGAGTTCTCAAAAAGGGTTTCTTCACCCCGGGAAGTTAATTAAATACCATTTGGAGGCATTTAATGTTCGAGCAAAAACGGCTGATTTTCGACAAAAGAGATAACACCCCCCCATTACGTCATGCTTCAGAAATGTGGAAAATGGTCCGTTTTCAAATGTTTTATTTTTGAACGTCAGTTCACATTTGTAGGTGGATCATCAGTGTTAGAGCTAAAATTAGCATGTTTAAAGTGATTTTCATGCTTCCAGGGGCTCGGGAAGTTAATTAAATACCATTTGGAGGCATTTAATGTTCGAGCAAAAACGGCTGATTTTCGACAAAAGAGATAACACCCCCCCATTACGTCATGCTTCAGAAATGTGGAAAATGGTCCGTTTTCAAATGTTTTATTTTTGAACGTCAGTTCACATTTGTAGGTGGATCATCAGTGTTAGAGCTAAAATTAGCATGTTTAAAGTGATTTTCATGCTTCCAGGGGCCCAAAACACAAGATTTATGGAATGGTTAAAAGTGCATGAAAATGGCCAATTTACTCACTCTGAGTTCTCAAAAAGGGTTTCTTCACCCCGGGAAGTTAATTAAATACCATTTGGAGGCATTTAATGTTCGAGCAAAAACGGCTGATTTTCGACAAAAGAGATAACACCCCCCCATTACGTCATGCTTCAGAAATGTGGAAAATGGTCCGTTTTCAAATGTTTTATTTTTGAACGTCAGTTCACATTTGTAGGTGGATCATCAGTGTTAGAGCTAAAATTAGCATGTTTAAAGTGATTTTCATGCTTCCAGGGGCTCGGGAAGTTAATTAAATACCATTTGGAGGCATTTAATGTTCGAGCAAAAACGGCTGATTTTCGACAAAAGAGATAACACCCCCCCATTACGTCATGCTTCAGAAATGTGGAAAATGGTCCGTTTTCAAATGTTTTATTTTTGAACGTCAGTTCACATTTGTAGGTGGATCATCAGTGTTAGAAAATTAGCATGTTTAAAGTGATTTTCATGCTTCCAGGGGCTCGGGAAGTTAATTAAATACCATTTGGAGGCATTTAATGTTCGAGCAAAAACGGCTGATTTTCGACAAAAGAGATAACACCCCCCCATTACGTCATGCTTCAGAAATGTGGAAAATGGTCCGTTTTCAAATGTTTTATTTTTGAACGTCAGTTCACATTTGTAGGTGGATCATCAGTGTTAGAGCTAAAATTAGCATGTTTAAAGTGATTTTCATGCTTCCAGGGGCTCGGGAAGTTAATTAAATACCATTTGGAGGCATTTAATGTTCGAGCAAAAACGGCTGATTTTCGACAAAAGAGATAACACCCCCCCATTACGTCATGCTTCAGAAATGTGGAAAATGGTCCGTTTTCAAATGTTTTATTTTTGAACGTCAGTTCACATTTGTAGGTGGATCATCAGTGTTAGAGCTAAAATTAGCATGTTTAAAGTGATTTTCATGCTTCCAGGGGCCCAAAACACAAGATTTATGGAATGGTTAAAAGTGCATGAAAATGGCCAATTTACTCACTCTGAGTTCTCAAAAAGGGTTTCTTCACCCCGGGAAGTTAATTAAATACCATTTGGAGGCATTTAATGTTCGAGCAAAAACGGCTGATTTTCGACAAAAGAGATAACACCCCCCCATTACGTCATGCTTCAGAAATGTGGAAAATGGTCCGTTTTCAAATGTTTTATTTTTGAACGTCAGTTCACATTTGTAGGTGGATCATCAGTGTTAGAGCTAAAATTAGCATGTTTAAAGTGATTTTCATGCTTCCAGGGGCCCAAAACACAAGATTTATGGAATGGTTAAAAGTGCATGAAAATGGCCAATTTACTCACTCTGAGTTCTCAAAAAGGGTTTCTTCACCCCGGGAAGTTAATTAAATACCATTTGGAGGCATTTAATGTTCGAGCAAAAACGGCTGATTTTCGACAAAAGAGATAACACCCCCCCATTACGTCATGCTTCAGAAATGTGGAAAATGGTCCGTTTTCAAATGTTTTATTTTTGAACGTCAGTTCACATTTGTAGGTGGATCATCAGTGTTAGAGCTAAAATTAGCATGTTTAAAGTGATTTTCATGCTTCCAGGGGCCCAAAATACAAGATTTATGGAATGGTTAAAAGTGCATGAAAATGGCCAATTTACTCACTCTGAGTTCTCAAAAAGGGTTTCTTCACCCCGGGAAGTTAATTAAATACCATTTGGAGGCATTTAATGTTCGAGCAAAAACGGCTGATTTTCGACAAAAGAGATAACACCCCCCCATTACGTCATGCTTCAGAAATGTGGAAAATGGTCCTTTTCCCGTTTTCAAATGTTTTATTTTTGAACGTCAGTTCACATTTGTAGGTGGATCATCAGTGTTAGAGCTAAAATTAGCATGTTTAAAGTGATTTTCATGCTTCCAGGGGCTCGGGAAGCTAATTAAATACCATTTGGAGGCATTTAATGTTCGAGCAAAAACGGCTGATTTTCGACAAAAGAGATAACACCCCCCCATTACGTCATGCTTCAGAAATGTGGAAAATGGTCCGTTTTCAAATGTTTTATTTTTGAACGTCAGTTCACATTTGTAGGTGGATCATCAGTGTTAGAGCTAAAATTAGCATGTTTAAAGTGATTTTCATGCTTCCAGTTTCCCAAAACACAAGATTTATGGAATGGTTAAAAGTGCATGAAAATGGCCAATTTACTCACTCTGAGTTCTCAAAAAGGGTTTCTTCACCCCGGGAAGTTAATTAAATACCATTTGGAGGCATTTAATGTTCGAGCAAAAACGGCTGATTTTCGACAAAAGAGATAACACCCCCCCATTACGTCATGCTTCAGAAATGTGGAAAATGGTCCGTTTTCAAATGTTTTATTTTTGAACGTCAGTTCACATTTGTAGGTGGATCATCAGTGTTAGAGCTAAAATTAGCATGTTTAAAGTGATTTTCATGCTTCCAGGGGCTCGGGAAGTTAATTAAATACCATTTGGAGGCATTTAATGTTCGAGCAAAAACGGCTGATTTTCGACAAAAGAGATAACACCCCCCATTACGTCATGCTTCAGAAATGTGGAAAATGGTCCGTTTTCAAATGTTTTATTTTTGAACGTCAGTTCACATTTGTAGGTGGATCATCAGTGTTAGAGCTAAAATTAGCATGTTTAAAGTGATTTTCATGCTTCCAGGGGCTCGGGAAGTTAATTAAATACCATTTGGAGGCATTTAATGTTCGAGCAAAAACGGCTGATTTTCGACAAAAGAGATAACACCCCCCCATTACGTCATGCTTCAGAAATGTGGAAAATGGTCCGTTTTCAAATGTTTTATTTTTGAACGTCAGTTCACATTTGTAGGTGGATCATCAGTGTTAGAGCTAAAATTAGCATGTTTAAAGTGATTTTCATGCTTCCAGGGGCCCAAAACACAAGATTTATGGAATGGTTAAAAGTGCATGAAAATGGCCAATTTACTCACTCTGAGTTCTCAAAAAGGGTTTCTTCACCCCGGGAAGTTAATTAAATACCATTTGGAGGCATTTAATGTTCGAGCAAAAACGGCTGATTTTCGACAAAAGAGATAACACCCCCCCATTACGTCATGCTTCAGAAATGTGGAAAATGGTCCGTTTTCAAATGTTTTATTTTTGAACGTCAGTTCACATTTGTAGGTGGATCATCAGTGTTAGAGCTAAAATTAGCATGTTTAAAGTGATTTTCATGCTTCCAGGGGCTCGCGGAAGTTAATTAAATACCATTTGGAGGCATTTAATGTTCGAGCAAAAACGGCTGATTTTCGACAAAAGAGATAACACCCCCCCATTACGTCATGCTTCAGAAATGTGGAAAATGGTCCGTTTTCAAATGTTTTATTTTTGAACGTCAGTTCACATTTGTAGGTGGATCATCAGTGTTAGAGCTAAAATTAGCATGTTTAAAGTGATTTTCATGCTTCCAGGGGCTCGGGAAGTTAATTAAATACCATTTGGAGGCATTTAATGTTCGAGCAAAAACGGCTGATTTTCGACAAAAGAGATAACACCCCCCCATTACGTCGTGCTTCAGAAATGTGGAAAATGGTCCGTTTTCAAATGTTTTATTTTTGAACGTCAGTTCACATTTGTAGGTGGATCATCAGTGTTAGAGCTAAAATTAGCATGTTTAAAGTGATTTTCATGCTTCCAGGGGCTCGGGAAGTTAATTAAATACCATTTGGAGGCATTTAATGTTCGAGCAAAAACGGCTGATTTTCGACAAAAGAGATAACACCCCCCCATTACGTCATGCTTCAGAAATGTGGAAAATGGTCCGTTTTCAAATGTTTTATTTTTGAACGTCAGTTCACATTTGTAGGTGGATCATCAGTGTTAGAGCTAAAATTAGCATGTTTAAAGTGATTTTCATGCTTCCAGGGGCCCAAAACACAAGATTTATGGAATGGTTAAAAGTGCATGAAAATGGCCAATTTACTCACTCTGAGTTCTCAAAAAGGGTTTCTTCACCCCGGGAAGTTAATTAAATACCATTTGGAGGCATTTAATGTTCGAGCAAAAACGGCTGATTTTCGACAAAAGAGATAACACCCCCCCATTACGTCATGCTTCAGAAATGTGGAAAATGGTCCGTTTTCAAATGTTTTATTTTTGAACGTCAGTTCACATTTGTAGGTGGATCATCAGTGTTAGAGCTAAAATTAGCATGTTTAAAGTGATTTTCATGCTTCCAGGGGCCCAAAACACAAGATTTATGGAATGGTTAAAAGTGCATGAAAATGGCCAATTTACTCACTCTGAGTTCTCAAAAAGGGTTTCTTCACCCCGGGAAGTTAATTAAATACCATTTGGAGGCATTTAATGTTCGAGCAAAAACGGCTGATTTTCGACAAAAGAGATAACACCCCCCCATTACGTCATGCTTCAGAAATGTGGAAAATGGTCCGTTTTCAAATGTTTTATTTTTGAACGTCAGTTCACATTTGTAGGTGGATCATCAGTGTTAGAGCTAAAATTAGCATGTTTAAAGTGATTTTCATGCTTCCAGGGGCTCGGGAAGTTAATTAAATACCATTTGGAGGCATTTAATGTTCGAGCAAAAACGGCTGATTTTCGACAAAAGAGATAACACCCCCCCATTACGTCATGCTTCAGAAATGTGGAAAATGGTCCGTTTTCAAATGTTTTATTTTTGAACGTCAGTTCACATTTGTAGGTGGATCATCAGTGTTAGAGCTAAAATTAGCATGTTTAAAGTGATTTTCATGCTTTCAGGGGCTCGGGAAGTTAATTAAATACCATTTGGAGGCATTTAATGTTCGAGCAAAAATGGCTGATTTTCGACAAAAGAGATAACACCCCCCCATTACGTCATGCTTCAGAAATGTGGAAAATGGTCCGTTTTCAAATGTTTTATTTTTGAACGTCAGTTCACATTTGTAGGTGGATCATCAGTGTTAGAGCTAAAATTAGCATGTTTAAAGTGATTTTCATGCTTCCAGGGGCCCAAAACACAAGATTTATGGAATGGTTAAAAGTGCATGAAAATGGCCAATTTACTCACTCTGAGTTCTCAAAAAGGGTTTCTTCACCCCGGGAAGTTAATTAAATACCATTTGGAGGCATTTAATGTTCGAGCAAAAACGGCTGATTTTCGACAAAAGAGATAACACCCCCCCATTACGTCATGCTTCAGAAATGTGGAAAATGGTCCGTTTTCAAATGTTTTATTTTTGAACGTCAGTTCACATTTGTAGGTGGATCATCAGTGTTAGAGCTAAAATTAGCATGTTTAAAGTGATTTTCATGCTTCCAGGGGCTCGGGAAGTTAATTAAATACCATTTGGAGGCATTTAATGTTCGAGCAAAAACGGCTGATTTTCGACAAAAGAGATAACACCCCCCCATTACGTCATGCTTCAGAAATGTGGAAAATGGTCCGTTTTCAAATGTTTTATTTTTGAACGTCAGTTCACATTTGTAGGTGGATCATCAGTGTTAGAGCTAAAATTAGCATGTTTAAAGTGATTTTCATGCTTCCAGGGGCCCAAAACACAAGATTTATGGAATGGTTAAAAGTGCATGAAAATGGCCAATTTACTCACTCTGAGTTCTCAAAAAGGATTTCTTCACCCCGGGAAGTTAATTAAATACCATTTGGAGGCATTTAATGTTCGAGCAAAAACGGCTGATTTTCGACAAAAGAGATAACACCCCCCCCATTACGTCATGCTTCAGAAATGTGGAAAATGGTCCGTTTTCAAATGTTTTATTTTTGAACGTCAGTTCACATTTGTAGGTGGATCATCAGTGTTAGAGCTAAAATTAGCATGTTTAAAGTGATTTTCATGCTTCCAGGGGCTCGGGAAGTTAATTAAATACCATTTGGAGGCATTTAATGTTCGAGCAAAAACGGCTGATTTTCGACAAAAGAGATAACACCCCCCCATTACGTCATGCTTCAGAAATGTGGAAAATGGTCCGTTTTCAAATGCTTTATTTTTGAACGTCAGTTCACATTTGTAGGTGGATCATCAGTGTTAGAGCTAAAATTAGCATGTTTAAAGTGATTTTCATGCTTCCAGGGGCTCGGGAAGTTAATTAAATACCATTTGGAGGCATTTAATGTTCGAGCAAAAACGGCTGATTTTCGACAAAAGAGATAACTTTTTCTTCCCATCGATGCCAGAAAGACGGTGGCAGTCGCACTTATTATCTCGCGACTGGATTATTGCAACGGCTTGCTCGCAGGAGCTAAGAAGAGCACCATCCTTAAACTGCAGAGCGTACTTCACACAGCCGCCCGTCTAGTCCTAGGTCTCCCCCGCAGGTCCTCTATTTCTGCAGCTCTCCGTTCGCTTCACTGGCTCCCTCTCCACAAAAGGATCCTTTTCAAAATCCTGATCCTGGCTTTTCGTGCCTACAATGAGACAGGCCCCAAATACCTTACAAGACGTTTTCCCCACTACTTGCCCAGCCGTCACCTTCGTTCAAGTGATGACAATCTTATCATTCCTCCTAAATACAACCTGAAAACGAAAGGTGCAAAAACCGTTAGTTTCCTTGCTACCAAAGCTTGGAACAAACTCCCCAAAACCCTCAGACATCAAACCCAGGAAAAACCCTTCAGAAAGCTCCTGAAAACATGGATTTTCAAACTCCCGGATGAACATTCTAAGGCTTCCATCTAATTCCCTTCCATCTAAACTCCTCCTGGACCAGCTTTCTCTCACCCATTAGCGCCAAGATGCTCCCTTCGGAGCGAACGCCGCGCTCTACAAATACCCCACAAATATCAAATATATCAAATACCCCCCCATTACGTCATGCTTCAGAAATGTGGAAAATGGTCCGTTTTCAAATGTTTTATTTTTGAACGTCAGTTCACATTTGTAGGTGGATCATCAGTGTTAGAGCTAAAATTAGCATGTTTAAAGTGATTTTCATGCTTCCAGGGGCCCAAAACACAAGATTTATGGAATGGTTAAAAGTGCATGAAAATGGCCAATTTACTCACTCTGAGTTCTCAAAAAGGGTTTCTTCACCCCGGGAAGTTAATTAAATACCATTTGGAGGCATTTAATGTTCGAGCAAAAACGGCTGATTTTCGACAAAAGAGATAACACCCCCCCATTACGTCATGCTTCAGAAATGTGGAAAATGGTCCGTTTTCAAATGTTTTATTTTTGAACGTCAGTTCACATTTGTAGGTGGATCATCAGTGTTAGAGCTAAAATTAGCATGTTTAAAGTGATTTTCATGCTTCCAGGGGCCCAAAACACAAGATTTATGAAATGGTTAAAAGTGCATGAAAATGGCCAATTTACTCACTCTGAGTTCTCAAAAAGGGTTTCTTCACCCCGGGAAGTTAATTAAATACCATTTGGAGGCATTTAATGTTCGAGCAAAAACGGCTGATTTTCGACAAAAGAGATAACACCCCCCCATTACGTCATGCTTCAGAAATGTGGAAAATGGTCCGTTTTCAAATGTTTTATTTTTGAACGTCAGTTCACATTTGTAGGTGGATCATCAGTGTTAGAGCTAAAATTAGCATGTTTAAAGTGATTTTCATGCTTCCAGGGGCTCGGGAAGTTAATTAAATACCATTTGGAGGCATTTAATGTTCGAGCAAAAACGGCTGATTTTCGACAAAAGAGATAACACCCCCCCATTACGTCATGCTTCAGAAATGTGGAAAATGGTCCGTTTTCAAATGTTTTATTTTTGAACGTCAGTTCACATTTGTAGGTGGATCATCAGTGTTAGAGCTAAAATTAGCATGTTTAAAGTGATTTTCATGCTTCCAGGGGCCCAAAACACAAGATTTATGGAATGGTTAAAAGTGCATGAAAATGGCCAATTTACTCACTCTGAGTTCTCAAAAAGGGTTTCTTCACCCCGGGAAGTTAATTAAATACCATTTGGAGGCATTTAATGTTCGAGCAAAAACGGCTGATTTTCGACAAAAGAGATAACACCCCCCCATTACGTCATGCTTCAGAAATGTGGAAAATGGTCCGTTTTCAAATGTTTTATTTTTGAACGTCAGTTCACATTTGTAGGTGGATCATCAGTGTTAGAGCTAAAATTAGCATGTTTAAAGTGATTTTCATGCTTCCAGGGGCTCGGGAAGTTAATTAAATACCATTTGGAGGCATTTAATGTTCGAGCAAAAACGGCTGATTTTCGACAAAAGAGATAACACCCCCCCATTACGTCATGCTTCAGAAATGTGGAAAATGGTCCGTTTTCAAATGTTTTATTTTTGAACGTCAGTTCACATTTGTAGGTGGATCATCAGTGTTAGAGCTAAAATTAGCATGTTTAAAGTGATTTTCATGCTTCCAGGGGCTCGGGAAGTTAATTAAATACCATTTGGAGGCATTTAATGTTCGAGCAAAAACGGCTGATTTTCGACAAAAGAGATAACACCCCCCCATTACGTCATGCTTCAGAAATGTGGAAAATGGTCCGTTTTCAAATGTTTTATTTTTGAACGTCAGTTCACATTTGTAGGTGGATCATCAGTGTTAGAGCTAAAATTAGCATGTTTAAAGTGATTTTCATGCTTCCAGGGGCCCAAAACACAAGATTTATGGAATGGTTAAAAGTGCATGAAAATGGCCAATTTACTCACTCTGAGTTCTCAAAAAGGGTTTCTTCACCCCGGGAAGTTAATTAAATACCATTTGGAGGCATTTAATGTTCGAGCAAAAACGGCTGATTTTCGACAAAAGAGATAACACCCCCCCATTACGTCATGCTTCAGAAATGTGGAAAATGGTCCGTTTTCAAATGTTTTATTTTTGAACGTCAGTTCACATTTGTAGGTGGATCATCAGTGTTAGAGCTAAAATTAGCATGTTTAAAGTGATTTTCATGCTTCCAGGGGCTCGGGAAGTTAATTAAATACCATTTGGAGGCATTTAATGTTCGAGCAAAAACGGCTGATTTTCGACAAAAGAGATAACACCCCCCCATTACGTCATGCTTCAGAAATGTGGAAAATGGTCCGTTTTCAAATGTTTTATTTTTGAACGTCAGTTCACATTTGTAGGTGGATCATCAGTGTTAGAGCTAAAATTAGCATGTTTAAAGTGATTTTCATGCTTCCAGGGGCCCAAAACACAAGATTTATGGAATGGTTAAAAGTGCATGAAAATGGCCAATTTACTCACTCTGAGTTCTCAAAAAGGGTTTCTTCACCCCGGGAAGTTAATTAAATACCATTTGGAGGCATTTAATGTTCGAGCAAAAACGGCTGATTTTCGACAAAAGAGATAACACCCCCCCCATTACGTCATGCTTCAGAAATGTGGAAAATGGTCCGTTTTCAAATGTTTTATTTTTGAACGTCAGTTCACATTTGTAGGTGGATCATCAGTGTTAGAGCTAAAATTAGCATGTTTAAAGTGATTTTCATGCTTCCAGGGGCTCGGGAAGTTAATTAAATACCATTTGGAGGCATTTAATGTTCGAGCAAAAACGGCTGATTTTCGACAAAAGAGATAACACCCCCCCATTACGTCATGCTTCAGAAATGTGGAAAATGGTCCGTTTTCAAATGTTTTATTTTTGAACGTCAGTTCACATTTGTAGGTGGATCATCAGTGTTAGAGCTAAAATTAGCATGTTTAAAGTGATTTTCATGCTTCCAGGGGCTCGGGAAGTTAATTAAATACCATTTGGAGGCATTTAATGTTCGAGCAAAAACGGCTGATTTTCGACAAAAGAGATAACACCCCCCCATTACGTCATGCTTCAGAAATGTGGAAAATGGTCCGTTTTCAAATGTTTTATTTTTGAACGTCAGTTCACATTTGTAGGTGGATCATCAGTGTTAGAGCTAAAATTAGCATGTTTAAAGTGATTTTCATGCTTCCAGGGGCCCAAAACACAAGATTTATGGAATGGTTAAAAGTGCATGAAAATGGCCAATTTACTCACTCTGAGTTCTCAAAAAGGGTTTCTTCACCCCGGGAAGTTAATTAAATACCATTTGGAGGCATTTAATGTTCGAGCAAAAACGGCTGATTTTCGACAAAAGAGATAACACCCCCCCATTACGTCATGCTTCAGAAATGTGGAAAATGGTCCGTTTTCAAATGTTTTATTTTTGAACGTCAGTTCACATTTGTAGGTGGATCATCAGTGTTAGAGCTAAAATTAGCATGTTTAAAGTGATTTTCATGCTTCCAGGGGCCCAAAACACAAGATTTATGGAATGGTTAAAAGTGCATGAAAATGGCCAATTTACTCACTCTGAGTTCTCAAAAAGGGTTTCTTCACCCCGGGAAGTTAATTAAATACCATTTGGAGGCATTTAATGTTCGAGCAAAAACGGCTGATTTTCGACAAAAGAGATAACACCCCCCCATTACGTCATGCTTCAGAAATGTGGAAAATGGTCCGTTTTCAAATGTTTTATTTTTGAACGTCAGTTCACATTTGTAGGTGGATCATCAGTGTTAGAGCTAAAATTAGCATGTTTAAAGTGATTTTCATGCTTCCAGGGGCTCGGGAAGTTAATTAAATACCATTTGGAGGCATTTAATGTTCGAGCAAAAACGGCTGATTTTCGACAAAAGAGATAACACCCCCCCATTACGTCATGCTTCAGAAATGTGGAAAATGGTCCGTTTTCAAATGTTTTATTTTTGAACGTCAGTTCACATTTGTAGGTGGATCATCAGTGTTAGAGCTAAAATTAGCATGTTTAAAGTGATTTTCATGCTTCCAGTTTCCCAAAACACAAGATTTATGGAATGGTTAAAAGTGCATGAAAATGGCCAATTTACTCACTCTGAGTTCTCAAAAAGGGTTTCTTCACCCCGGGAAGTTAATTAAATACCATTTGGAAGCATTTAATGTTCGAGCAAAAACGGCTGATTTTCGACAAAAGAGATAACACCCCCCCATTACGTCATGCTTCAGAAATGTGGAAAATGGTCCGTTTTCAAATGTTTTATTTTTGAACGTCAGTTCACATTTGTAGGTGGATCATCAGTGTTAGAGCTAAAATTAGCATGTTTAAAGTGATTTTCATGCTTCCAGGGGCTCGGGAAGTTAATTAAATACCATTTGGAGGCATTTAATGTTCGAGCAAAAACGGCTGATTTTCGACAAAAGAGATAACACCCCCCATTACGTCATGCTTCAGAAATGTGGAAAATGGTCCGTTTTCAAATGTTTTATTTTTGAACGTCAGTTCACATTTGTAGGTGGATCATCAGTGTTAGAGCTAAAATTAGCATGTTTAAAGTGATTTTCATGCTTCCAGGGGCTCGGGAAGTTAATTAAATACCATTTGGAGGCATTTAATGTTCGAGCAAAAACGGCTGATTTTCGACAAAAGAGATAACACCCCCCCATTACGTCATGCTTCAGAAATGTGGAAAATGGTCCGTTTTCAAATGTTTTATTTTTGAACGTCAGTTCACATTTGTAGGTGGATCATCAGTGTTAGAGCTAAAATTAGCATGTTTAAAGTGATTTTCATGCTTCCAGGGGCCCAAAACACAAGATTTATGGAATGGTTAAAAGTGCATGAAAATGGCCAATTTACTCACTCTGAGTTCTCAAAAAGGGTTTCTTCACCCCGGGAAGTTAATTAAATACCATTTGGAGGCATTTAATGTTCGAGCAAAAACGGCTGATTTTCGACAAAAGAGATAACACCCCCCCATTACGTCATGCTTCAGAAATGTGGAAAATGGTCCGTTTTCAAATGTTTTATTTTTGAACGTCAGTTCACATTTGTAGGTGGATCATCAGTGTTAGAGCTAAAATTAGCATGTTTAAAGTGATTTTCATGCTTCCAGGGGCTCGGGAAGTTAATTAAATACCATTTGGAGGCATTTAATGTTCGAGCAAAAACGGCTGATTTTCGACAAAAGAGATAACACCCCCCCATTACGTCATGCTTCAGAGATGTGGAAAATGGTCCGTTTTCAAATGTTTTATTTTTGAACGTCAGTTCACATTTGTAGGTGGATCATCAGTGTTAGAGCTAAAATTAGCATGTTTAAAGTGATTTTCATGCTTCCAGGGGCTCGGGAAGTTAATTAAATACCATTTGGAGGCATTTAATGTTCGAGCAAAAACGGCTGATTTTCGACAAAAGAGATAACACCCCCCCATTACGTCATGCTTCAGAAATGTGGAAAATGGTCCGTTTTCAAATGTTTTATTTTTGAACGTCAGTTCACATTTGTAGGTGGATCATCAGTGTTAGAGCTAAAATTAGCATGTTTAAAGTGATTTTCATGCTTCCAGGGGCTCGGGAAGTTAATTAAATACCATTTGGAGGCATTTAATGTTCGAGCAAAAACGGCTGATTTTCGACAAAAGAGATAACACCCCCCCATTACGTCATGCTTCAGAAATGTGGAAAATGGTCCGTTTTCAAATGTTTTATTTTTGAACGTCAGTTCACATTTGTAGGTGGATCATCAGTGTTAGAGCTAAAATTAGCATGTTTAAAGTGATTTTCATGCTTCCAGGGGCCCAAAACACAAGATTTATGGAATGGTTAAAAGTGCATGAAAATGGCCAATTTACTCACTCTGAGTTCTCAAAAAGGGTTTCTTCACCCCGGGAAGTTAATTAAATACCATTTGGAGGCATTTAATGTTCGAGCAAAAACGGCTGATTTTCGACAAAAGAGATAACACCCCCCCATTACGTCATGCTTCAGAAATGTGGAAAATGGTCCGTTTTCAAATGTTTTATTTTTGAACGTCAGTTCACATTTGTAGGTGGATCATCAGTGTTAGAGCTAAAATTAGCATGTTTAAAGTGATTTTCATGCTTCCAGGGGCCCAAAACACAAGATTTATGGAATGGTTAAAAGTGCATGAAAATGGCCAATTTACTCACTCTGAGTTCTCAAAAAGGGTTTCTTCACCCCGGGAAGTTAATTAAATACCATTTGGAGGCATTTAATGTTCGAGCAAAAACGGCTGATTTTCGACAAAAGAGATAACACCCCCCCATTACGTCATGCTTCAGAAATGTGGAAAATGGTCCGTTTTCAAATGTTTTATTTTTGAACGTCAGTTCACATTTGTAGGTGGATCATCAGTGTTAGAGCTAAAATTAGCATGTTTAAAGTGATTTTCATGCTTCCAGGGGCTCGGGAAGTTAATTAAATACCATTTGGAGGCATTTAATGTTCGAGCAAAAACGGCTGATTTTCGACAAAAGAGATAACACCCCCCCATTACGTCATGCTTCAGAAATGTGGAAAATGGTCCGTTTTCAAATGTTTTATTTTTGAACGTCAGTTCACATTTGTAGGTGGATCATCAGTGTTAGAGCTAAAATTAGCATGTTTAAAGTGATTTTCATGCTTCCAGGGGCTCGGGAAGTTAATTAAATACCATTTGGAGGCATTTAATGTTCGAGCAAAAACGGCTGATTTTCGACAAAAGAGATAACACCCCCCCATTACGTCATGCTTCAGAAATGTGGAAAATGGTCCGTTTTCAAATGTTTTATTTTTGAACGTCAGTTCACATTTGTAGGTGGATCATCAGTGTTAGAGCTAAAATTAGCATGTTTAAAGTGATTTTCATGCTTCCAGGGGCCCAAAACACAAGATTTATGGAATGGTTAAAAGTGCATGAAAATGGCCAATTTACTCACTCTGAGTTCTCAAAAAGGGTTTCTTCACCCCGGGAAGTTAATTAAATACCATTTGGAGGCATTTAATGTTCGAGCAAAAACGGCTGATTTTCGACAAAAGAGATAACACCCCCCCATTACGTCATGCTTCAGAAATGTGGAAAATGGTCCGTTTTCAAATGTTTTATTTTTGAACGTCAGTTCACATTTGTAGGTGGATCATCAGTGTTAGAGCTAAAATTAGCATGTTTAAAGTGATTTTCATGCTTCCAGGGGCTCGGGAAGTTAATTAAATACCATTTGGAGGCATTTAATGTTCGAGCAAAAACGGCTGATTTTCGACAAAAGAGATAACACCCCCCCATTACGTCATGCTTCAGAAATGTGGAAAATGGTCCGTTTTCAAATGTTTTATTTTTGAACGTCAGTTCACATTTGTAGGTGGATCATCAGTGTTAGAGCTAAAATTAGCATGTTTAAAGTGATTTTCATGCTTCCAGGGGCCCAAAACACAAGATTTATGGAATGGTTAAAAGTGCATGAAAATGGCCAATTTACTCACTCTGAGTTCTCAAAAAGGGTTTCTTCACCCCGGGAAGTTAATTAAATACCATTTGGAGGCATTTAATGTTCGAGCAAAAACGGCTGATTTTCGACAAAAGAGATAACACCCCCCCCATTACGTCATGCTTCAGAAATGTGGAAAATGGTCCGTTTTCAAATGTTTTATTTTTGAACGTCAGTTCACATTTGTAGGTGGATCATCAGTGTTAGAGCTAAAATTAGCATGTTTAAAGTGATTTTCATGCTTCCAGGGGCTCGGGAAGTTAATTAAATACCATTTGGAGGCATTTAATGTTCGAGCAAAAACGGCTGATTTTCGACAAAAGAGATAACACCCCCCCATTACGTCATGCTTCAGAAATGTGGAAAATGGTCCGTTTTCAAATGTTTTATTTTTGAACGTCAGTTCACATTTGTAGGTGGATCATCAGTGTTAGAGCTAAAATTAGCATGTTTAAAGTGATTTTCATGCTTCCAGGGGCTCGGGAAGTTAATTAAATACCATTTGGAGGCATTTAATGTTCGAGCAAAAACGGCTGATTTTCGACAAAAGAGATAACACCCCCCCATTACGTCATGCTTCAGAAATGTGGAAAATGGTCC